>NW_006800106.1:1040073-1161037 GCF_000485575.1 Poecilia formosa
TATTACTGCGGTTCAGATCTCGTCTGTTAACTTGATGTGTCTGCTGGCAGTCCTTCAGAGAGGAGCTGGATGTGCTGATCCAGGAACAGATGAAGAAGGGCGGCAGCTCATCCAATCTGTGGGCCCTGAGGCAGCTCGCCGATTTCATGGCCTCTCACGGCTCACCAGCCGCCCTGCCTGTCTCACCTTCCAGTATGTTTTGCAGTAAATCCTCTCTCTCTTTTTTTTTATGTGTTTTATGAAAGTTTACCAAGAATCAAAACAAGTAAATAAACCCAGAACAGAATAAAGTGGAATTAAAATGTGAAACGGGATTAATGTGCAACACCTCAGAGAGGACAGTGTGTGAAATTGACACAGATTTCATGAATTGTCTCAGAAAGAAAAACAAAAACGCATCGTATGATAAAAACAGCAAAATAAAAATGCAGAGAATGCACAAAGTCCTGCAAATTCAATCCACCCTGAAAAATTTACTAAAATCAAACATTATACCTCACCTGCTCATGTGTTTCCTATAATTAGAGTGTGCTGAGCTTCCTATCGGAGGAAATGGGAGACCTTATGGGTCGACCACAGCTTAAAACATGGCTGGAAGAAAATCAGTTCTTTTTCAGAGAGCGCCTTTGAGCTCCAAACGCGACGGCTTAGAGTAGAGCAGCAGGGAAATGGGCTGAATAAAGCTCCTCTCTACAAAGTAGTTGGCAATCTTGATGTGTTTAAAAAAACCCTTAAGTTACATGTTTTTTATTATAGTAGGAAAACCTGACTTTTATTTTGATTTTCTGTGGGAGAAAGAAGTCCCATATTAAGAAATTGAGGAGCCCACAAGTAGTTTGTTAAAAATAACTATTTCTTAATGCTGGACTTCTTAAAATAAATCTTAAAATGAATGTAACTGTTGCTTTTTTTAGATGTAATTGTATATATCAGGATTTTCTGGACGTCGGCCGGTCTTTATCTTGCAAACACACCAGAGAGGTAAACAAAACCTGTTCAGCAGGCTGATAAAAAACTACAGCAGAGATGGTTTTTACATAAAAATACCGTAATTATATCTATGTGTGATGCCAGGCAAAAATAGTCTTTTCTGTCCTAATATCACAAAATGTGGAGTTTGGCTCAGAGTATAGGAGATTTGAGTAGAACTTTGTGCTTTGGACAGACTAACAAACACTCCAGATGTTAGTGTGAAAATATTAATACACAGCAGTTTGATGCACAGGGATGTTTCTTTAAAAGCTGCAGAATGTAACTTTTACAAAAATATGTTTTTTCCATATTCCATAATATGTCTGTATAAACCTCAGAAAGTACTTAGCTGTGCCTCATCCAGTGTTCATCAATATTTGTATTAAAGTGGATTTTTTTAGTTTATCTACTTGCATTCTGAATCAATACTTCTTTTTGCGAAGAGCTAATTTTATGAAAACTGTTCAGCACATTTGCTAAATCAAATCAACCCACCAAATTAAAAAAAAAGTCACATCATTGTATTTTGCGCATTTGTAACAAATTAATAGGATTTACACTTTTACAAACTTTCGTTGGCTGACCAAGAGGCTTTCATTATTTTCCTCTTGCTTCTTCCTGGCAGACATGATGATGGTGACCCCCATCAACGACCTGCATGGCTGGGAGCCTGGCAGCTTGGTGAAGGGGGAGCGGCTGATGCGCTGCAAACTGGCCAGCACCCACCGACTCTTCGACCTCTACGGCTGGGCCCAGATCAGCCACACGCTTCTCACGGTTGGTTTGGAAACCAGCTCCATTCCTGCTTTTATTGGTTTTAGGATGATTGTGCTAAGAGGAGAGGCCATTTATCTGTGTGTCGATAGCCAGTAATGTCTGTCTTGTCTGGTGCTCTAACTGGTGTGTCCTCCTTTCTGGCAGCTACGTGTGAGTAAAGAGCAGGAACACTTCCTGGTGCTTCCAGAAGGCCTGGCCTACAGCGAGGTGACCGGATCCAGTCTGGTGAGTCCAGAGTTTACTGCTGAACACCACAGAAAATGCCTTGTTGTTGATAGAATAAAAGTGTTGAATATTAATATAAAAACCTGAAATAGAAATTCTGCAAATTGGTCAATCTAAACCATTGCTGTTTAATATTCTTCAGCTAAAGACACTTTGTCCTAGAATGGCCGTTGCCTTCCTACGATATTCCACTTGATTCCTCCTGTAGACTTTCAACCGGGCCGATCAGCAAACAGAAGTTAAGAACGATGATGGTGATTTTCTGCGCTGTTCTAAAATTGTAGACTGTCTGTAGTTTTAGCAGTGGAAGAGTGAACACACTTCTCTCTTTGCAGTGGAGGATGGTTGTTTACATCGCAGGCAATTTTCAGTAAACTTCATTGCGTCAAACTGGCGCATTTCTAACGTCACGGACAAACGTTAGTGACTGGGCGATAATTTAAACATCGACACGGTCCACGCCTTCAGGAAGCGATAGTTTCTCAACGGCTGAGGGTCCAGACCCTCTGGACGAAGTGAAGCGTAGAACAAGGAGCTGGTTTTCACTAGGCTAACTTTTCACTGACATAAGAAAATTATACAAAGAAAGTTAGACCAATTTTTGCACTCTAAAATGTACCAAAATCAAGAGCACTGGAATTATTTCCCGCCAAGAATAGCAAAAATTTCAGACTTGCAGAAAATCAAAATAAGAACATAGAGTTGTAAAATCACTCCATAAAACACAATCAATAAAATCAAAGTGTGGAATTTCACTTGAGCTGAAACGTGTCTCCGAAGGTTTCCTATGGCTTCCGTAACTTTGTTGGTGCTGTGTTGCATTTGTAACAGGTGAAGGTGAATCTTCTGGGTGAGGTGGTGGAGAAGGGCAGCACCAACCTCCAGGTGGACACCGACAAGTTCAGCCTGCACTCGGCCATCTACTCTGCCCGACCCGACGTCCGCTGCCTGCTGCACCTCCACACACCTGCTACGGCGGCGGTGAGTCAGTGACGGTTACTCTGCAGACTCGCTCAGAATAGACACCTGACACCGGATTCAGGAAAAGCGAACGTCCATTACCCTCTGAGGCTGACAGTCTACCGTCTCCAGGTTTCTGCGATGAAGAGCGGCCTGCTGCCGCTGTCCCATGAGGCTCTGCTGGTTGGCGACGTGGCCTACTACGACTACAATGGCGAAGTGGGGCAGGAAGAGGACCGGATGGAGTTGCAGAAAAGCTTAGGACCCACTTGTAAGGTGAACAACACCACAAGAGACCAGACTGAATTAGACACTGATCTGGTGTTCCACCCCCTCCATCGAGCTGTAGAGCTGAATGCAGAGGTGATGTATTCTTACGCTGGATTAGTGATTGAAACCTGAACCGCTACTCGCTGCTTTTCTCTCCGCCAGGTTCTGGTGCTGAGGAATCACGGCATCGTGGCTCTGGGGGAATCGATGGAGGAGGCCTTCTACACCATCTACCACATACAGGCAGCCTGCCAGATCCAGGTACCACTCGCAAAGTGGCTCAGAAATACTTGTATGAACACTGTAGTAACTTAAACTTACTGTATGACAAACTGCATACCAGAGTTTCCTCAACACGTAATTGATCGTGGCGCACCATCAAGGTCAAATAAAAGCCGCCACACCTTCAGAATGAAGTGAGTTTGAAATTAATTCATGTCGTGAATCATTAAAATGTACTTTCATTTGAAAAACCAACACTGCCAGTTCCTGCTTGTCTGGCTGCAAAGCTGGCTACTGTGTGCTTCACTGCTGTCAGGAGTGAAGTAAAGCTAGAGAGGAGAGTCATAAGTAGAGGGAGAAGAAAAGTGAGAGGAAGGTTAAGTTGAAGGCATTTTTAGCTCCAGTCTGTGAAAACAATCCTAATATTAACGTATGTTGCATTGACTGACAGTAACTTACATAGTTATTATAGCCCAATCCTAATCTTTATGCTCCTTTGACAAGTATCTATCTTGATATTTATCCTTTGACAAATATCTCAGTCCTTACCTGCATGATAAGTGATGGTTTGCTTTGTCCTCTCGTCTATGTAACCCCTGCTGGTTCATTACGGATAAAGCTCTTAATGGTCAAAGTTTTAACGTATTAAAAAGATACTTTTATGCCAGGCTGATTCTGGAACATACAGAAAATGTGGTTAGCTCTTTCTTTCTAACCAAGGCCGTGCCTTCTTCTACAGAAACTGTCTGCAGACATCAGTCTCAGCTGGATTAGCTCTGCCTGTTTGTCTTTGGCAGGTGTCAGCTTTGTGTAGTTCTGGAGGGGAGCACAACCTGATTATGTTGGACCGGGCGATCCATAAACCCAACCCAACTGGCACCGTGAGCTGGGCCGGCTCCACCTTTGGGCCCCTGCATAAGAGCCGCACTGGGGAACATGAGTTTGAAGCTCTTATGAGGACTCTGGATAATCTGGTAAGCAACGGATAAACTAAATAACGTCAGGACTTTATTTAGGTCCCTCTTGTAAATGAGATCTGGAGCTCAACGAGGTTTATCTGCTTAATAAAGGAAAAAAAAAACCAGGTCTGTCATAATAACAGATAAATTATCCCAGAAATTATTTTGATCAACAATAATATTGTTGTTTTAAGACTATTTTAAAGTAAAATATTGATAGTGGCATAATAATGCAAGTTCGCCTTGTCAAAGACAAACTTTAATATTGGTCACTGGAAGATGTTTCAAATATCCAAAATGAGACACGACAACGAAAAACAATAAATAAAATGGAAATAGAAAACACACACACCCAAAGCCATAAATAAAATGGATCGGATGACTCTGTGGACAAAATCGCCTTTCAAAAATTATTAACCATGAGAATGAAAATTGCTGCTCTCATTTGAATTTGTCATGCGATTAATTTCTTATTGTATTAGTTCACCTGGCAACTTGAGGTTTAGTGCTTTGCTGAGGCTGCAGCGAAGAACCTGGATTTGATTTGAACATTATAACCTTCTCTGTCTGATGAACCACAAGCTATCTGAGTACTGCTGTGGGTTTAAACAATCCATTATTAACTCACCCAGCTTACCTCTTTGACCTCTTGCTGGAATTAAAATCTGACACCCTGAAGCTTTTTATTCTGCTAAACTGCTTAAAAGTAAAATCATTTTCTCTGCTGGGATTTTGCTTTAAACTTTTCCCACAAAATACAGAACAACCTTTAGGATTCTGTGACTCATCTGGCCATGTGACAAAATAAAAAACGTAGGGATGTACAGATCAGGATTTGTTTTTCTGAGAGATTTGAATCTATTAAGAATAACTAAAGCCAAATCCCATTCAGATACTTGATTAAAGTTAATAAAATCAATACCAGGGATGTGCTTGAAAAAACTCAGTAGCTTTTAAGGGCAGTCAGAGAGCTCTGTATTTAATCAGTGATGTTGTGTAGACAGTAAATCTAAAGGCAACAACCTCTTCTATTTTTCTTTTTTCTGACAGCAACCAGCGTTTTGTTCCAATGCAGCTAGCAGCATTTTGCTTTGGCTAACAAAGCTAATGCTAATCTGAGCATAAGTATGAGCTGAACCCGGTTAATAATGTTCCAACAGCACTTTACCCAATACATTTCTGATCATGTATCTCAGTGAACAAAATGTCGCCCTTTAGTGCTGTTGTTTTCCTTCTGTGTGGTTTGCTTAACATGCTAGGCTAATGCTAGCAAATTTACTCTGTTTTGATGTAACTTTTGGTAATTTGGCATTTTTCAGTTTTGCTACAGTTAACTGTTTGTGTTTCTGTGGATATTTTAGTAAATCTCTCCATGATGTCATGCCATCGTGGCAGCATTTAGCTGCTTGCTATAAGCATTGCTATCAATTTTATAGTGTGGTGGAAAGCACTTTTGCTGCATTTTCTGTTGATGCTTCAAAACAAAAAACAATAAAAGATTTCTTGCGGTTTGCAAATTGAACTCTTAAAGCACAGCAGTGTGAAGTGTCGAGTGTGCAGAACCAGCAGGCTAATGTAGCACAGAACACTGTTTTAGGGGCTGAAAGCTTAAACCACAAAAAGCCAGCAGGCTGAGTGCAGACGAGTTTCAAAAAGGGTTTTAGCTGCCCACAAGCATGACTTAATAAAAAGGTGATCCTGTTGTTGGAGCAACATTATTAAACCTAATGGACATTGCAGCAAAAGTTTAGGAAATTTGTTCAGCCGTGCAGTGCATACTTCAAATTGAAAGGGGCAGTGTTGTGTAAAATCGACTTTTTTGAGCTTTATCATTATTCCCTCATCATAAACGTACCTGAAGTGTTGTCTTGTTGCATGTTTGAGAAATCCTTTAATCTCCCATGGCAACCTTTCAGCTGTGCAAAACGCCTGGTTGGGCCTAGCCCCGCCTTCGAGGTCAAAGCTGCTCCTCAGAGCTGTAGTTTCTGAACTTCTGCCTCACTCAGCTCCTTCAGACTAGCCAGCAGCAATTTGCAAACACCTGCTATCTTATTATAGAAGCTTCTTCTCAGTGCAACACTGGTAAAAAAAATGTTGTTAAAGGATTTAGAGGAGTGATGTAATGACTTCCTGAAGGTGGAGTTTCAGAAAGAGTAGGAGTTTTTAAAGAGACGGAGACCCAATTTCAAGGCGAAGTCATATTTGACATATATGTCTTTTCTTTTTATGTACAACAACCGAAGGACACATAGTTGCTTGATTGTGCTATAAAATGGCATTATGTGCCTGGACAATGCATAAAACTGCCCGTTTAAAATATTTTCCTTTTGGTGTTGTGTTCAGGGCTATCGTACGGGCTACGCCTACCGCTTCCCTGTGTTGCTGGAGCGGACGCGGACACGGAGGGAGGTGGAGGTGCCGGCGACAGTAACGGTCTTCCACCAGTTTGATGACGACGGCGTCCACCCGGCTCTGAGGCAGCACCCGTTTGCCCAGCGTCAGCAGCAGGAGAGGACCCGATGGCTCAACACTCCCAACACCTACCAGAAAGTCAGCCAGGAGGAGGCGAGCCCGGGACACCAGCGCACCACTGTGAGCTCCAAGGCATAAATATCAGCTTTAAACATGCAGCGCTTTGCAAAAATACTCCTACCTCCTTCAGCTTTTTCACATTCACTGTCTTCAAAGCATCAGGAAAGTAGTGAAAGTTAAACCATGCAAAGTGAAAGTCAGTATTAGGAAAACATGCAATTTGATTTTCAATAAATTAAAAATATGTAATTTCTTGATATATTTCCATTTTAACTACAATGTTCTTTTAAAGGTGTTTTCTGGTAAATGTCTGCTGTTTGGCATTGAAACGATTTAATTGTATATTCTTATATTCTAATACATTAACACCTCTTTTCCTTCTAAAACTGTTTATGCTGAATTAAACTGCAAGTATCACCAGACATATTGCAGCTAAAACTTATTGAGATACGAAACAATATCAATTAGTAGCATGTTTATGTGTTGATATGGCCCAGTCAAAGTCCAGATCTAAATTCATGTAAAATTTTGTGTATGTTTTGAAGATTTTTTTCAGTTGTTATTTTAGATGTGCTAAGCTGGTAGCAACATGCTCAGAAAGTCTTAGAAAACGCCGCTCTGTTTTGATTTTTATATGTATGTCATTTTTGAAAAATGTATAATTCTCCTTTTACTTTAAAGTTATGTTCTGTCTTGTATTTGTCATCTGATATTGCAATAAAATGCATTGGAAATGTGTGATTGCAACCTAACAAAATGGGAAAATGTTCACACTTTACTGCACATGCATTCCTGTGCTTTTATTCTACAGGAGAACATTTATAAAGTCCCTTCCTTTGACTGGGCCATAAACACTGTGACCTACAGGAAAAAGAGGATGTGAGATCAGGAGCATCACTATCTGGGGATAAAAAGTGAAATGAATGAAGGGGAAAAGTGGTAAATGCTTTTTGATGATGCAGCGAGGATAAAGTAGTGACTCATAGTGACTCAGCATCTTTCTCACATATGGAATATAATCAGTGTGGACTCACTGAGATTTTTCTGCATCCAGGAGTGAACAACCTTCTGTCTGACTTTTGTTTTCATGCTTTTTCTGAGTCAGGAGGTTTTTATTTTTGTTTTCAGATATTCTGAAGGAAACATGACACTTCCTGTGACCCTGAACAGGATTCGGCAGGTAGAAAAAAAAAGTTTCAGTTACATAGAAAAAGAAGAAGAGAGATGGTCTCAAATCAGTGGGAGGAGCTTCACAGTCCCTCCCATCCTCTTCACCCTCTTCTCTGCATTGCAGAGGAAAGCCCATCAGCTTGGATAGATATACAACTCTGCCCTCTTGTGGCCAAACATGCTACATGCTCACAAATCCCCTTTGTTTATGTTTTTTTTTAAATTAAAATAGACACAGCAGGTGGCTAATTATGCATTTCTTCACTCTGCTTGTTTTTCTTCTAAATTAAGTAACTTAAACGCCGCTTCCTTCCCTTCCTTCATTTCTTCTTGCAGTGGTTGAAAACAGAAGAGCTGACTCAGGCTGGCAGCACAGCCATCAAGATAGAGAACCCAAACCAGTTTGTGCCTCTGTTCACCAACCCTCAGGAGGTGATCGAGACACGAAACAAGGCGAGTCTGTCCTCCGTCCTTTTCCCTTCGAACCCCCCACCCCACGAACCAAACCTATTCACAGATCCCATCATGTTCCACTCAGATACGACAACAGAACCGTCAGGATATGAAGACAGCAGGACCGCAGTCGCAAGTCCTCGCAAGCGTCATAACAGACGACAGCCCTCCGGTACCGGCACCACCGGTTCTGATCCTGAAACCTTGAAGCTAATTCCCTCTCAACCTTTGACCGTGAATGAAAACATGCATTTTATTGGGGTTTGTGTGTGTGTGTGTGTGTGTGTGTGTGTGTGTGTGTGTGTGTGTGTGTGTGCGCGTGTGTGTGTTTCTGTGTGTCCATCAGACCCCAGTGAGCCCACCCAAAGTTCCACCAGAACCAGAACCACCCAATCCGTTCAACGAGCTGACCGACAAGGAGCTGGAGGAGTACCGCAAGGAGGTGGAGCGAAAACGGGACGGAGGGACCGACGGTAACGACTACTTTAGCTAGTGTTTGTACTTGGCTTTATATATATTTAACAACTCTTAAGAAATCCTGAACTATGCCTTTAAAGGAGAGTTTAACCTGCATATTGTTTTCATCCACCCATCTATCCATCTATCCATTCATCCATCATAGTGTCCACACAGTAGAAAGCCTAAAGAAAGTCTTATAATCATGTGTCTAAAATTAAGGCTTTAAAATGTCTTAAATTCATAAAAATATAAGTTGGCAATAACAAAATAACAGTTTCAATTCAACGCTCAGGAGGAATGCCTGGTTGGTTGTCATGTCAGACTGTCGGTTCCCCAAGCTGCTCAAAAAAAACCTTTTGAAAGCGCACTTGGGGTCAGTGCAACCCCGGTGGACCGCGCACAAAGTAAAAAGCTTGTGAGGTTCAAAAGACCGCATGTCTTCAGACTGTGAGAGGATCAAATACGTTAATCAGAGGTCTTAAATCATAGGTCTATTTAAACTCCTGTAGTTTTTTTCTCGTAGGATGTTTCTGTCAAGCAGAGGTCAGAGTCACACACACGTATATCTTCTTTGCATTCTGTAACTCCAGGAGGTTGAGGCCACCAGTAGCTAGATGCTAATACACCCTTGCTATCTAGCTAGCTTTTTTGTGTCTATCATGGGTAAGTGCAAATGTATTACAGTTGGCTGGACAACGCTCTTTTTCACCACTTCTTTTGCCAACCCATATGAGTACAGGTGGATTCTGGGGAAAAAACACATTACGGGGTTAACGCTAGAGAGCCAAAAATCTGTTTGTGCTCATCTTGATTGTAATTCAGTAAAATCCCCCAACTGCCCCTTATGTCCGTCCGTCCGTCCGTCCATCCATCCAGTTTGGTTCTCTTAAGTTTATCAGCTAAAGACTAAATATCGTCTCAAATTCAGTCTTTCTTTCTGCTGCCTGGTGTTTCTTATCTAGATCTTAGGCAGCAGTAAAGACAATCAGATCTCTCCAAATAAAAATCGAAATCAGTAAAAGATGTTCAAGAAAGTAAAACAAGTGTATTCCATGCTAAAGAAGTAGAGCTGGGACATTTTGTGTTTGTACATTATGCTTAGCACAGACTGGCTGAATCCTACTGACCAAAAATATGTCTGCAAGGTTAAATGGAGACTCTTCATTAGTGTGAGTGTGAGCATGCTCGTGTGTCTCTGTGTTGTGTTGTGTTGTGTTGTGTTGTGATGGACTGGTGATGTGTTCACCTCTCACTCGTTCATGTCGGTCAAAGCTTCAAGACTCATAACGAGCTCCAGTCCATCCAGTCCTACATGGATGAACCAGAGATCCAAACTTTGAAACTTCAAGGGCTTCTTACACAAATCAAATCAAACAAAGAGGCCTCCAGTTCTGCCACCGACTCTTCCATGTTGTTCTTTTCTGTCTTCCTTCCTCCTAATGTGATTCTGCTGTCCAAATAATTCTAGTTTCTGAGGTTTGAACATCCATCGTAGCTTACGTTGTAAATCCACTCAGCTCTGATTGGGACTCTATGAAATTTTCCATTTCTTGCTCATTTATCTTTTGGTCCTGATCAATAAATATTTGTTTGAACTATTTTGCAGGTCCAGAAGAAAAAAAAATGAAAGAGTCAAGTTTGGTTTAAAAAATGTGTTTCCAGATTTGCTCCTATCTAACCTAAAAGGTTAAAGTCCATTTTGTAAAAGATGAACTACTTCAAGTGATATCAGTGTGTGAATGATGAACACATTGTTTTGTGCTATCAAATTAGCTGAACTATAACTTAATGTTTAAACCTGCAAAACCATTTGTAGTGTTGCACAGTACTTTGCTTACACTGTTTTAAATTTTAAGTTAGTTGAGCTCAAAATGTCAAGTTGGTTTTTATTTTACTCTAAATAGTACCGTTTAGAATCAAGCTGAATGTTTCTTAGAAAAATACCCAAGCCGTATCAGGAGGACCAAAATCCTGAAGCTGTTGAAAAGATTTAATGCAGTGAAAATGGGAGGGGAAAAAAAGCAAACAATTAAATGTTGAATTTTTATTGCACTTTTAAGAGTGTACTTTTTCTGGTTAGTTTTTATGACTGCCATAAAAATAATCATGCATAAAAATCAATGTTGTCTTTCATTGCTGACCTGGTCAAGGCTGAAATACCCACATCAAAAATATTTCACTTTGCTGGCTTTTTTTTTTTTTTTTTTTTACAAAACAGGCAAAAAAACATAGAAAAAATATTTTAAAATATTTTTAAAAATTCTATCTCTGGATAGGTCTGAAGTACCACTGCACTTTTAGATCTAACTTATAACAACATTTTGCGAACTAAGGATGAAAGCTTTGTTGTGTATTTAAAGGCTGAAACAAACAAGTGTTCATCTGTTACTGTGTCGTAACTGTGTGTAGTTTGTTCTCACAGCTGTTTGCTTCACAAATCTAACCCTGTGCTCAGCTGATGCTCACTGTCCCTCAATGTCTGTCTCTGTGCGTGCGTGTGTGTCTGCGTGTCTGTGTGTGTGTGTGTAACTGTAGGGGAGGAGGTGGAGAATGGTTTGGAGTCTCCTCCTGCTACCTCCCCTACAAACGGCCCTGCAGTCAGCCTCCCTCCTGTCTCAGGTGAGGCTTGGCAGATGTGTGTGTGTGTGTGTGTGTGTGTGTGTGTGTGTGTGTGTGTGTGTGTGTAATGTCCAGCTTGGTTTCCATACCATTTCTCTGACACACAGCTTGCTTCAGTTTTCTCTCATGGACTCAGATGTCTGAGCTCTGCTTCTTGCCTCTGACAGCAACGTTCCTCCTCTTCCTGGTTCCTCACAGCAGCAACACAGCCAGGACTAAATCAACAATAATTTGAGTAATAATCAGTGAAGGACTTATTTTTATACTAATTATTCATACAAAAAAATGACTAAATTTGGAAGCATACAGTCATGTTTGATAAATTAGAATATTATTAAAAAGTTCATTTGTTTCAGTAATTATCTGTGGAGCTAAATTGGGGACTTGTACAAAAGAAAAAAAAACTTAATTGAAGAAAAATGTTAAACTGAAAAAAAAAAGATATACAGTATATATAGTGTATGATGCTAGTTTACCTCTATCCAAATAGAGAATGGCAAACTGAAACTGAAAAAAAAATCTTGAAAACCACATTTTAAATTCATGTTTTTGTTTACAGTTTCAATAATTTTTTTCCTTTGAACAAACTGTATGGTCCCAATCGAGGCGATTTCCTGCCCCCAGTTAATGAAAACATGACATTTAAGATTAAAATATGACATCACACCAATAAAAATACACTTTTAATACAGAAATGTGGACTTAATGTAAAGTATGTTTAAAATCTTCTTAACGTTTGGTATTTTTAATCTGGCAATCCATATTCTAATTTATTGAATTGTCTACGTATTCAAGAGTTTACCAGCAGATGGCGCTGTAGCAGCAGAAAATAACATAAAAGCTGTATTTACTTTTAAGATTAAATTACATACAGGTGGACTCTATTAATTAGATAGCTTCTGCAGGATTATATGTATGATATTTAACACTTTCTGAATTGGACCTTAGTGTATGATGCTAGTTTACCTCTATCCAAATAGAGAACGGTAAATTTTCCATCTATAACGCAACAAATGTGGAACATTTGATTTTGATTTGACCTCATCCATGTTCCTCTATTGAGCTGTGCTGAACAGAAGATCCTGTTAGGACGGCTGGAGGAGTAACTTTGGCTGTCGGTTGTTCCTAGTATAAGTAATATTTGTTCAGGGAGACATTTTACCTTTAAATATTCAATTTAAGCATATCCAACATATGTAGGAAAGTATGAAGCATGTGACATGTGCAGATGTGTAAATATAAAGCTAGTAAAAATGTATGATGGATGACCGCTGGCACATTTCAGCTGCTGTGTTCTCTCCTTTAGCGGCTGTCCGGTCCTGTTGCTCCACACTAGTTGCGTTTTTTTCCATTGACCAAATCATTGCGCAATTTGACATATCGAAAATAAATTTTCTTAATGGAAATGTGGCAATCTCAAAAAAACTCTTGTTTTCTGATAAAAAGTTTTGCCACAAAACTTAAATGGAAACACTTTTTTCAGTCACATGGAGCCACATGATCGACAACCGGATGTTGCCGCTCGCGTGAGACGAAGAAGAAAACGGGAACTAGTTTGAGCATGATGGGGCAGCATGCTTCTTAGTGGCTTATCGTGTGCATAAACTTATTTATGTTTGATTTTAATTGCATTTCTTCTTTAATGAAAACACTGCAATTACTAAATTATTTTATCTACATTAGCGGAATACTAGCTGCATCTTCATTAACCATATAATTGAGCAAATTGTAATTCTGAAAAATAAAATTGCCTAATGCAAACACTCCAGTTTTTAAAATATATTGTGTGTTTTTGAGGAAAAAAAGTGTGCTTGAATGAGGTGGTTTTTCTGCTGTATCAAAATTAGTGCAATGGAAAACCTGTTTCGCATCACACAAGTCAAACAAACAACCGGATGTTAGTGAATGAGGAAAAGACAAAGACGACAGGAAATGATAGGAGGATGATGACCTACCTTTAAATATTACCTTTAAAGTTACCTTTAAAGGTCGCAAGAACAAACTTTAAACTTTAATTGCGTTTCTTACTTAATTTTAACAACAAAAGTGCAACATTGTATATTTTTCGACATTAGCAGAATATTGACAGTTTTGTAATGGAAGCGCAGCTTTTGAAACCAGTTGAAAACCCGTGTCCTGTAAGCGAGGATGTTCATCCGCAGACATTACCTGCATGCTGCCCCGCAGCAGCACCAAACCCCAGCTTCTGGTACACGCTTGCTTACTCTTTGATGCTTTCTCTGCTCCCATTTCAACCGTCTGTTGCAGCGATGGAGGTACACAACGACTCTCCGGTCATTCAGAATGGAGGCGACGAGGAGAAGCAGGTGACTAAAGAACTGGAGGAAGGGATGAAGGCGCTCTCGACCAACGACACCTCCTCCACTCCCGCCACGCCACCAGTCAAACCGCAGGGCGGGACCCCCGAGGGCTCGCCGTGCAAGTCTCCGTCCAAGAAGAAAAAGAAGTTCAAGCCGCCATCGTTCCTGAAAAAGAGCAAGAAGCAGAAGGAGAAAGTAGAGACCTGAGACGGGTCCCACAGACACGTCAGGCCTCGGCGAAGCGCCACAGGTCGTCACGTGTGACTGGAGCAGTCGACGGAACCGCATCACAATCATTCAGAGCCATTTCAATGTCGAACCCCCAGACACGGTATCTTAAGAGTGCCACTGCTAGCCACCGAATTTGATGTTTGTGGTGATTCATCGAGTAAGTTTAAAGAGCTCCTGTAACTACTTTCACCAACTGTTTGATCCAGATCGGACACAGCCCAGCCATCCAGTTTGACTCACTACTTTCGATCACTCTCACGGTTTTCTGTACTCCACAAGTCGCCACTATCAGTTTGTCACTTCACCTCACTGTACAGGAATTCAACCATGTTTCCTCACTCAAAGCAGGCCTGTCACTTGGATCCTGTATAAGTGACACTTTAGTTTTTCTGACAATACACGTTGGAAGGTAAAGTGTGTTATTCATGTATAGCACTTAACATAGGTAGATCGATGTTCTTGCACGTCTTATTCTTTCATCATTATACATTTTCTCTTAGCCTTTGGTTGTAGTTATCATGTAGATGTTGCAGGTTTAGTCTGTGAGGACAGTCGCAGTATGTGTAGAAATCTACTGATAGCTATTGATTGTGCGGAGTTGACGGAAAGCAGGGAAATGTCGCTTAGCTACAAGTTAAGCTGCAATTTTAGCTGTTATTAACCACAAAGGTTAATCTAAAAAAAAAAAAAAAAAAAAGGTTGCTCATTATTGCAATCGGAATATACTGAGGGTACCCAACATTCCACTTTTCTTGTTTGGTTTTAAAACATACATGTGCAAAAGATCTCTTTCCAAGTAATATTTTTTTTCTGTTTGAACCAGTAGCTGTTATCAAACTGCTGATGTATGATGGTGGCTCATTGGTTTGAATTAATTTTCTATAAGAATGTATATGTGAGTGTTGCAAGGTTGCAATGTATCAGTCATTAAAGATCCAGTTAGGTTTCAAGTCCGCCGAGCGAAGCCTCCATGTGTGTATGTCTGCTCTCTTTGCCTCGTACGTTAAATTGACCAAACTCTAGCAGAGCCAAGTCCTCAGACCACTTGGGAACAACAAGGTAACAGCTTCAATGACAGTTCTATTAACGTTATTAAATCCAATAATAAAAATCAAGATTTATTGATGTTATTGAACTAACCATAGGAACATTTTGTCCGTATCAACATGGTTTTGCAGTATTTATATCCTTGATCTCTATTTTTAGTTGTATTCAATGGAGCCCTGCTTATTTGCCATTCAGTAAAGACTGATAATCCCACAATGAACTGCATTAGTCCACTATCAGTTTATAAAATAAGATTATCCTATATTAGTCCCACAAGGCAGAAAGTGGACAGAACCAAATAAGAGTAACAGATGACAAAACAGGAGAACAGTACAGAGCTGAAATCAACTTGAAATCTGAATTATATACAAAAAAAGTTTATACACAAAAAATACAGATGCATACATATAAATGTATATAAATATACGCAAAACTATACATTTACAAACATGCACACACATATACACTGGCGAGTCATGACAGCAAATTTTGCTGAACGATAAATCGTCCCAGAAGTTATTGTGATAAATAATATTATTGTTTCGAGATCTTTCTCAAGTAATCACAATGATAATGGCATAATGATGCAAGAACACATTCTCAAAGATTAGTAAACTTTAAATTCTAACAAACATTTAACACTGGAACTGGAAGATAGTTTAAATAAAATAATTAAAACAACAAAATCATGCAAACTGAAATTACTGAGCTCGTTTTAATTGATCATGTGATTAATTGATTTATTGCCATATATGTGTATGGAGGCTTATCGCAATTTTTATCTTCTGCATGATTTATCCTCTAGCTCCAAAATTTTAAGGACAGTTTTGTTTACAGAGACTTCATAATTTGTTCTTTTTGTTGTTTTGTTTATTTAAAATATCCTCTAGTTCCAGTGTTAAATGTTCATTGGAATTTAAAGTTTAACAAAAATAAAACAATAGTATCATTTATCGCAATAACTTCTGGGACAATTTATCATTCAGCAAAATTTGGTGTTGTGACTTTGGTGTATAAATAAATATATATATATATATATATATATATGTGTATATATATATATATATATAACATTTAATTGATTTAATTTAAATCAATTAAATTAATTGATTTATTAGGATATAATAAGGCTTATTGCAATAAGTCAATTAATCGCACAATATGCGATTAATTGACTTAATCGCATTACATACTAATTACATACTTATATGTATATAAGTATGTACTTATATGCATGTATGTATGTGTGGATGTATGGATATAATAAACAGATATGATGTATGGATGTGCTTAAGGCTTTATTTTTTTGCAGTAGAGGACATAAAGGTGCGCTTCCTTACATGGCTTCAGAAGGAAGTGAATCTTAATCATTTATTTTGTCCATTATTGTTTCGGACAAAAACAACCAATACGCCTTAAACAACTTAAGTTTCTTATTCTCCTCAAGAAGATTGTTGTTTTCCTTGGTCAGCTCCTTTGCCTTCTCTTCCGCCTCAGAGTTTTGGTTCTGCAGTTGGTTTAGTTTTCTGCTGCTCTTGAAAACAGCCTCCAGACATTCGTCCAGCTTGTTAGTAAGCCCCTGCCTTTCTTCCTCTGTCCCTGTCAGGCTGTCTCTAACCATAGTCAGTTCTCTATCAAGCATAGACAATTTCTTCTCATTATTTGCTTCTGTCTCTTCCATTTGCTTCCTCAGCTGCTCCAGCTGATTGTGTAAAAGCTGATTTTCAGATTTGGCGTTCGCCAGCTCTGCTTGAAGAGCTGTGATGTCACCGTCTAAGCCTTTATTGACCTCCTTCAGTGACGCATTTTCTTTTTCAGACTCACTGAGATCCGTCTGGACGTCGCAGAGTTTGTCCTCGGCATCTTTGATCTGATCCTTGAGAGCTGACACTTGCATCAAGAGCTTTGCTTCATTGTCTTCCCTTTCTTTCATTTCCTTCTTCAAGCCTTTGATCTGCTCGTTTATGGTCGACACCACACGCTTGTTTCTCTTCCGATCCTTTTCAGATTGAAGGGAGAGTTTCTGTAATTCCAGCTCCATCCAATGTATGATATTCCGAGCTTTTATGGCTTCTTCTTTCATACCTCTCAAGTGCTCATCTTTGGACTGCAGTTCTGTCTGGAGCTGGTCACTCTCCAAGGTTTTCGCCTCGAGTAGCTCTGACAGCTCTTTGTTTCTTATCCTTTCTCTGCGAATCTCTTCCGTCAACATTTCATTGTCATTTTTAAGCGACTTTGCTTGGTTTCTGGATTTGTTCAGTTCATCCAAAAGTCCATTGTTTTTTCTCTGTAAACCTTCTACTTTATCGTTCAAAGTCGTCAATATCTCTTTGTCCTTTTCAGACAAATTTTGTCGATCAAGCCTTTCAATCCGTAATGCCTTCTCGGCATTCTTACTCTTTGTCTGCGCGCTCTGAAGGAGGTTCTGAAGTTCCTGTATTTTATTTAGGTTTTGCTGCTCCCTCTCTTTAAGATCGTCCTTTTGCTTCTTTAGCTGGCTTATGTCTGACGCCATTAATTTAGCTTCTTTCTTTAACTTGTCAAAACCTTCCAGATCTTTCGCTTGCTGCTCTCGCCATATTGTCTGAATGGCATTTTTGTTACTGAGTGTCTTGACTTCCTTTTGAAGAGCAATGTTCTCCTCCTGAATCTTGCTCAGATTTTTCACCCTTTCTTCTTCTTTGTTCTGCAAGTCTGAAATGGTCTCCTGCAGCTCTTTTATTTTGTCCTTGCGAGTCCCTTCCTCTTTCAGCCCGTCTTTAAACAGCCTAATCTCTTTTTGTAGTTTCAGATTGTCTTCGACTAAACTTGCTATTTCCTTCTTACATTTTTTGTTTTCCTCCATGAGCAGTTTCTCATTCTTCTCGGACCTCAGCAGGGCCTTGTTCTGTAGTGAGCTAGCAGCCGGAAACATTTTGAAATGCTTTCCAAAAACGAGCTTCAGTCAGGTTCCTTTAGGATATGTCTTGAATTTGACGGGTTCCGTCAATGACTATGACGCCACCACATTCCATGTTTAGCAATGACTTAAATGCATTCCTATGTTGCTATGGTGATATCACTGTTATGTCACATATCCAGGGGAGACCATCCGCCGTTTTACAACGCTATTGCCATTTAAACAATATTGAAGGACATCTGTGGGACAGCGTGTCCTTATGTGCACAGATGATTTGGTTATTGTTGGTCCTTTCTTGTTCTGGTCCTCAACAGGTATTGAGGACCTGCTCACAGTAATAATAATAACAATAATAATAATAATAATGCATCAAACTCATGACAACAGTGCACTGAAGAATAAGATCATGATTATAAAACTAGGTAGGATCAGAAATTTCCTGATTCCTCCTTTTCTGGTACTGTTCCTAAAGGGTCAGTTTTATGTAAAATGGACTTTTCTGAGCTTTTAATCAATCCCCACTCAGGTCCTTCAGACTAGCCAGCAGCAATTGGCAAACACTGCTAAAGTTAGCTAATCTGCTGTGCATCTGCTGCATCTGCTGAGCTCATTATATGAGCCACTTCTCAGTGCAATGCTGGTAAAAACGTTAGTAGAGTTAATAGGGTTAATAGAGAAGCCATGTTGGGATGACTTCCTTCAGAAAGAGCAGGAGTTTTTAAAGAGACAGAGGCCCAATTTTAAGGCGCTAAATTACAAATGCTGTTATAAGCGTTTGTAAATTTAAATCATATTTGACATGTGCAGCATATGTATAACAACTGAATTGAACAGTTTCTTGACTGTGCTGTATAATGGCACTATGTACAGTGCCATTATATGACTGGAAAATACATAATACTGTCTCTTTAAAGTTCATGCTGCTATTAAATACCAGGCATATTATATAACTAATGATCTGGCCAATGATTTAGACATTTACCAACATTTACCATTGTTTAATGTATGAACAGGAGAAGGGCTCAGCAATTGTCTCAGTCAATGACAACCTGTGAAACAGACCACAGTTTGTGAGACTAGCTGGTCATGTGCCTAACCAGGTAGTCAGCAGCACAGGAGCACCACAGGGCAGTGTACTGTCACCATTTCATTTTTTACTCTGTACGCCTCAAACTACCAGTACAAAACAGACTCTGGTCATCTGCAGAAATACTCAGATGATTCTGCAATTGCTAGGTGCATCATAAATGGTCCAGAAGCTCAGGACAGAGAGCTGATATGCTTTGTGGTAGGACATGTACTGGAACTGCAATTTCGTTGTCTTTCTGACAATGGCAATAAAATTCTTCTGATTCTGATTCTGATTCTGATATGGGAACACTCGTCTTATCTTGAATACAAACACAACAGTCATGATTGTAGATTTCAAGAAAAACAGGGTTAAGAAAAACATTATTTCTATCATGGAAGAAGAAGTGGAGATGGTTGAGGAATATGAATACCTTTGTGTTCACACCTGGACAACAGACTGGACAGGAGACACAACAGTAAAGCTGTTTACAAGACAGGATGAAGCAGACTGTACTTCTTGAGCAAGATTAGGTTCTTGGTGTTTGCAGCAAGATGCTGCAGATCTTCTATAAGTCTTTTGTGGAGAAAAATAATCTCTTCTTCCAGAGTCAAGGAATGAGAAATGCTAAAAAAAATTAATAAATAAGATTTGTACTGTTTTGGGGGCAACTATGAAACCTCTAGAGATGATGGTACAAAATCATATTCTTCAAAAAAATCAAGAAAACCTAGAACATTCTCTTAATGAAGGGTTTCATGAGTCTTACATTGAAAAAACATTATTTGGAAAAGTGTTTCTTCTGCATGTATTTGTTATTTACATATTACATGTTATTTATTTGAATCTTTTCCCCCCACTTTGGTCTTCAAAATACCAGAATTTGCGCCTTTTTCTGATGCACCATTTTTAAGCATTGCATTAGATATTATGATCATAACAAGCATCTTTTTCAACAAATCCTTTTATTTATTCCTATTTGAGTAACTTTTTTACTTTTACTTGAATACAGTTTTTAGTTACACTTTATCTCTGCATTCATGCTCAGTACGAGCGGATGTGAACTCAGGCAGAAACAGGACGTCATTGGTATAGTCGGAGACCTTCCAGCAGGGGGCGCGAATGCAACACTGCACATCCTGAGAGGTTTTGTGAAACGGAACAGAAGAAGGTACTTCCTGTTGTCCGCTGTGCTGTGTTTTCACATAAAATTACAGGTAAGACAAATTAACGAACCTGCGGCTCTCCGCGGACTTCTTCATTATGACTGATACTTTTTCATTTTACCGAAACGTGCTGGAATTGCATTGGTTTCTTAAAATATAGCCAGAAGGTAAAAGGAAACGTGTCTTAATGTTGCGTTTGGCACGGTTTTATATGGCATTTTACAACACATTTTGTGAGTGCAACATTTCAACAGGTGTGTCAGCAATAAACGAGCCCTGTATACTGCTCACTCTAGTAGCAGGGAAAGCTAATATCCTGAGCTCAGTGTAAATGTGTGACATTTTCATTCATTTATCTTACGAATCCCAAACAGGTGACTATATGTTCACATCCGGCCTCTTATCTAGACTTTTACAGTCAGACCAACCTTTCGGCTCACAAAAGTTACCTTCTGGTTTTAATTTTGACGCGGTGTAAAACTTTTCAGACTAAACTCCTGATTTGAAGCTGTACTCCAAAACAAGCGTAACCAGTTCGTTTCAAGAACCAAGTCCCACCACAAACGACCTAAACAACTTCTGTTTGTTTTTTTTTGTTAAACAGTTAGGACAGCGCAGGTTGCTGTAAAACATCTGCTGTAATAAAGACCTTATACTGCCATAAGCTGCACCAGATTGCATCTGCAAATCCTTACTAACCAAAGCTGACGTTGCTCATCAGCCACCCTCTGCTCAGCCTTGGTGAACAGAATGTGTTTCTTTGTATCCCTCTTATTATTGTTATGTTATTATGTTATAATGGACAGAATTGGGAAAAATATTTCGATTATAAGCAACAACAGAAAAAGATCGTAGAGATTCACAAGTTAGTGGCTTATATTTATATTTTGATAAAGTGTTGACCTCTTTGTAGTTGCTTCTTTAAAAACTCGGGCTGGCCAATAAATCCTTAGCGGTAGACATCGACACATGAGCAATGTGAATAGAAAAATACATCAAACAGATTGTTAAATAATTTCACTGCGCTCTAAGCTAGAACCGCACAGCATTCTGGGGGATGTAGGTAGAGGAAAGGCTTTAAGCCTCCCAACCTTTCACGGACAGAGCAAGTTTTTTGTTGTTTTAAAACAAAGTCAAAAATATCATTAAGTTAACATTTTAAACCTTTAAGCAGTTAGCTTAAAGGTGAGCAGTGCCACTAAGGCAGTCATACTTTTATTCTAGAGGACATAAAACATTAGCGTAAATCTTACCGGTTTTCTAGATTACCAGCATCTCTTCCATGCAGCTTAATTAGTGTCAAACTTTAAAACCACAAAGTGATGAAACAGTTCAACTTGGCTGTACTTTGTTCAGTACAGCCAACCTAAACGAACAGACATGTTTTCATTTGTCGTAGAAAACATCTTTTAAATTGCTTCTTATTAGGGCTACTAATGATTACTTTAGTTGTTGAATAATTAATCAGTTATTCTGATGATTAATTGATTAATTGAACTTAAAAAATGGGCATATTTTGTAGATTTGCCATTTCAACTTTGTATATAATATTATAAATCAAAAGATGCAAATAAACAAATAATGCATTTATTTGTTTCTTAAATAAAAACATAATAAAAACTAAAACGCAACAAAATAGCTTTTCTTTAGTGAACAAAGGATGCATCTGCAGCTAAAAAAATGAATGACATCAGCATGTGAAAATCTCAGCCCTTTTTGCTTGACTTAACATCAGTATTGTGTAAATCTGATCTCTTTGTTATTTTCTTTATTAATCAATAACAATTGGATAGCAAAAGGTGCTTAATATGTTTTTTTTTCTTCTTCTTTTTTAACAAAATTTGAACCAGTCCGTATTTCCAGACAAAGTTTGTTTTTTAATCTTAAGTGCAAAATGTACCTATTTTGTTTGTCCAATTTTGGCTAAATGAATTTCTGACATTTTAAAAAAATTTTTTAGCTTGTATACTCCAGTCATCAATTAATCAATTATTAAATTAGTTGGCAATTATTTCAATAATCAGTTTATCATGATTAATCTGAATGCATAATGAATGCAGTAGCATTAAATACCATTAATGCTGCTTTTAAATGATTTGTCAAAACTAACAGATGAATTCGTAAATATAGCTGCCAGGAGGGGGCCCTAAACGGTCAGGAAATGTCCTCCTGGCCTTGGTGTCCAGAAAGGTTACGTTTCTGTTGTTTTAATCTCAATCCTCTTTAAGTATGCGCTCGGGTTGGAGTCCCTGCAAATGCCCTGGAAAGCCAGCTGGTTAAATTGGAAAGTTTCAGCATCACATGCTGAAGGATTGTCTTAGAGGCCCATCTGCTTTTATTCACATGCTGTCCGTCACTGTGTGTTTGTGTGTGTGTGTGCAGGGATGGCTCAGTGGGGGGCCATCTTCTCCATAGTAGCTGCTCTCGGCGGAGCGGCGCTGTTGGCCTCTGTGCATAAAATCGATGAAGGACACACCGGCGTGTACTACAGGTGAGCCAAAAGGATCGCATTTTGCTTTGCCCAGAGAAAGTGAGAGCAGAGGGAGGAATCTGAACAGCGAGAGCCAAGAGATTCCGCACATGCCAACTCTGCTTTGCTTTTAGGGCAAATAATTATTACCACCTGCATTGACATGATTTGTTTCCATAGCGTGCTATGATGTATAAACCTCTTTATTTTTCCCTTGCTTCAGTGAACTGTTGATAGAAACTGACACTATCTTGTGATTCTTATTAAAGTTGCCGCACGTTGGTAACGTTTGCCTTGGAAGTCGCTCTTATCTCAGTTACAGTGAAGCTGCTTGATTATTAATGGGACATTTTCTCCAATCAGAGTTCAGATTCAGAGAGCAGCTGAAAAGAATAGAAGTGAAGTGAAGCACTGCGTCGCCTGCGAGTAGTTTTGCAGTTCCTGTTTCCAAAATGCGGCAGCCCTGAAAGTTATCAATGCTTTCCATCCAACTGTAAATATGTAGTTGTTTTTTTTTTCCTTACTTGAATATTGCTCTCAATCCACCCTTCTTGTGTATCCCAGGGGAGGGGCTCTTCTCACTGCCACCAGTGGCCCTGGTTTCCACCTTATGCTCCCGTTCATCACCACCTACAAGTCTGTACAGGTCAGTACAATTAGATGGGGCATCTCAGAATCCTCACCTTTTTGTTTTTAAGATTAAAGTAGTCCATATCAGTGTCATACAGGTCCTTGAGAAATGATATATATGGATATGCTTTGAAACACAAGCGTCAAACTTTTCATGTAAACCTCTAAACTCTAGAAACTTCAAGATGATAACAATGGTGTGCTTAAATATTATTTTATCGATAAATCACAGCAGTTTACCTCTGTCGAGGTGTAAAGATGTTTAATATTATTTAAAGAAGTTCTCATTGAAAACAGACACGGCGTTTTATTCATATTTTGACATTTTGTTAACAGGTTGTTTATGTTTACAACCTCGGCTCTGCAGGTTTTTATGAGTGCACATCAGGTGGGAGCGCTGCAAAAAGTAGCCTTCTCAAAAATAGAACACAAGATGTTTTTTTTTCCTTTTATATATGTAAAAAAACAAATCTGTCAGTGGAGCTATAAGATTTCTTAAGATAAGGTGTAAAGTCCAGGCCTTTAGAGGCATAGTGAGATCTTGGAAAAAAATTGAAGTGGTATTTGAGAAAACTTGGCTTAAGTCAAAAAATGACCTCAATACCTTGAAATAAGATATACGTTTACACTTATTTACAATGTTTTTACTACATTAAGTACAATTTTCTTTAACTCCAGATCGTTATCTATTTAAAGGGAAAGGTTTTTTTAAAAATATATTTTACCAACACATAGTCCATTTTATGGCACAATCAAGTAACTATTACCTTCAGTTGTTAGGAAAATGCTGTATGTATCAAAAACAATTTCAAAGAAATTTGACTCCCCATCACAGCCGCATCTGATGCCTTGAAATTGGCCTCTGTCTCTTTAAGAACCTCTTAGGCTTTCCGACACAACAATGTTTCTCCATGCCGTCTGTTGATGCCGCTTACAACCATGTTTAGGAGCTCAGCAGACGCGCATCTCCACCAGGTGTTTACTAATTACTGCTGCCGCTAGTCTGGAGGAACAGAGTGGGGGAGCGCTGCTCTGTGAGACAGAGCTTTGGAAAATAGGCAGTTCATTGTTTGAGGAACCATCAAGGCAACCCTGAATGGTTGCCATGGGAGATTTAAGGATTTATCAAACATACATGAAAGAATCAAATCAACACTCCAGGAATGTTTTTGATGAGAGAATTAGAATTTAACATGATATAAAACTCCAAAAAAAGTTTATTTTACATAAGATTGGAATTAAGATAAGTTTATGTTTAATGTAGATGTAAAAATGATGCCATTGTAGATTTAAAAGAGCCACTTTTTGAATAAAAAGAGAGAAATACAGTTGAATTAAAACATTTTTTTTTCTAAAGGATGCCTTTCATACAAAGCCTTTTTGACTAATCAGTCATTTTCACTGCCAAGAACCTGTTTCTCATTAAACCAGAGTTAATATGTAGAACAGGACATTTAAGCACTGGGTTTATGAATCAAAGTAAAACTGAAAACCAGACCAACCAACAGGTTACTGCCAACTGAAAATTGGGAGCTGTGGTGTCCAAGAAAAGCTTTGCACGTGGCTAAGGCCTTCTTGTGCGATGTCTTTGTCATGGATCTGGTCTGAAAGGACTTTTGTTTCTCTGTCAGGAAGTTCAGTGGATGTGTGAGATGTGGAGCTTAGTCATCAGCCATAAGCTATAAAGCACCCTCAGTAATTTTGTCCCTTGGGATCGTAGTTTATGGATGCATTTTCAATAACTAGGCAGTCAAGAATGGCTAACCACTAGGACTGGACGTCAGAGCAGACATTTCCACTGGGGATTTTTTTATTTCGTATTTAATGTTTGTTCTTAGAATGAGTCACTTCTGCGAAAAGTTTCAGAGACTTTTATTGGTTTCTGTTGTTATCGATATGTACTTTCACTGTTTCTTGAAATGCGTTTAATAAAACTCTGTAGTTTTGTTTGTCCATCTGTTGAATGTGTGGACGACTGCTTACTGTGTGGTGTCGTCTATCTTTGAATTTGTGTTTTTTTATGATGTAAAGCTTTGAACTGCATTGTTGTTGACTGACTGATCTGCTCTTTTGAGAACTTAACGGTGTCCAGATCTGTTTAAGTACCTGGCCATATGTGAAAAGGTTTTCTGTTCTGATCTTGGTACCACTTCTTTATCTATTTTGTTACTCACCCTGCTTTTATCATGCAGTAAAGCAAAACACAAATCGTCACCTCTTCATGCCTGGATTTGTTGGGAAAATTTTCTCTTGAAAGATGTTTTGAGTTCACCCACATTTGTGATTAACACATCCTCTCTGTTGCGAAGCAGGCTCACAAAGGAAATATTATGGTGCGTCAATATTTTATTGTTGCACCACATGTGGTTGCTAACACCTTGGCCTAGCTAGACAAATGAGTTCCAAGATGCTCCAAACAATTAGGAGGACGATTCATTGGATGAAACATCTCTGCGTCAGTTGTCTGCTTTCCAACTTTGTTGTACATGCAGAATTTCATTTTTGTTTGGATAATGTTCCTGGCCAACAGTAGCTGTATTTCTATTACAAATGTGCACAAAACATTGTTGACATTCTGCTAATGTTGAAAAAACACAATTTCGCAATTGCGGTGATCCATTAAATAAGAAATGCATTTAAAATGACTCATGAATGAGTTTATTCATGTTGTAAGTCCTGAAAGCACACGTCCTCCTTCCACTTCCTGTCATCTTCTTCATCTTTTCTGCCAGTCATAAATTTCCGATTATTGATCACATGACCTGCGACGCAAAAAGTGTTTCCACCGCATTTTTGTGGGATACACTAATTTTGACACAGCAGGAAAAGTACCTCATCCTAACGCAACAACTTTTTATCAAGACGCATGTTTTTTTTATTTTCAAATTATTTTCAAATTTTATTGTTGTTTCCATTAAGCAAATTTATTTTTGTCATTTCAGTTTTTGCAACTATATGGTCAATGGAATGAGATGCTTCTCCACTGCTTTTCTTACCATAGGGGCATTGCCCAAATTTTTTCACATGACTGGGCTTATAGGCTGCATTCACACTAGACCTGCTTAGTCCGCTTCAGTCAAAGGCTAGAAAGTCTTTTTTGTTTGGGGAAGTGTGAATGCACAATAAAACTCTGACGCGGACCAAAAAAAGGATACTCTGGTCCGTCTAAAAACTGAGGTCTCGGTTTGGTTGAGGTGAACTCTGGTGCGGTTCAAATGCAAATGTGAATGCCAAGCGAACCGGACACCTCTCTCAAGACCAGGAAGCAGATTATACTGCAGTGCATTCTGGGTAAATGCATCTAAAACATACACGAAACTCTAGTGCTAGTGGGAGAAATGACTCGTGGTCTTTTATACCACAGACAAGAGAAATCTACAGCCACTAAAATCTCACACCACTCGGCTTTTGAAGCAGGAAGAAGGAAGTTGCACTCAGTGACTTCTTCAGAGATTTTTTTGTCATTTTCGTTAGTGGTTCTTGGTGCAGCGCCACCACAGGTGACAAAGGGGCACAGGGTTTTCAAAGGGTTTGGTTGGTCTGACAGTGCAGTGTGAAAATGAAACATTGAAAATGTAACAAATGTTGCAATTTTGGAGTTTACCAGACTACCAGGTGTTAAATTATCGGTATATTCACACCCTACTGACTGCTGAGCAAGCTCTACCACACTGGCCACAGTACACTTCTCAGTCGCACACTGTGCTGGTGCTTTCTGGACACGCTTTCTTGAGCACACTGGACCTTGTTGGCGCCAACTGGATGTGTCATGTCTACATATTTGGTCGTTTAGAAAGCCGTTCTTTAGGGCTGCCCGCTTTACTTTGGCGCTAATCATTGCCAAAACAGGACAAAGATAAATTCAAGCACATCTGTACCAACTTAAAAGCAATCAGTCTGCTTATCAGAATACCAGAGTGATTTCAGATGAACTCTTTCGCAGCTTCATCTGTGTTTGTATTACGATAAAGCTGGAATGAGGTAGGGGGGATTTTGTGCCAACGCAAAAACAAGAAACTGCAAAGCTAGCAAAGTGACTCGTGTGTTGCTGCCAAACCTTTTGGCTGGAACTGTGAGTCTGCTGAAAGAAGCTTTCTTTCCCAGACGTGGGTAGAAAAAAATGATGTGTGTAAGAAGGACAGTGAACTAAACCTGCATTGAACTGTAATCTGCAGAGAGCCAGACACCAGAGCATCAGTTTTCTGTTGTGTCAGGAAGGAAATTTAGGATCTGTCAGCTGTTGGCTCGCTCTCCTTAGTTTTACAGCAGTCTCTGAATCCAGTTCAACAGGCTATTGCTTTTAGTTGTGTTTTCTATTACTCAGGCTCTCACTAGTTTATTTTCTATGAATGTGTTGCAGAGTTGTTTTCTTTTTAGTAAACAGCAGTAGGCCTGTCACAATAACAAATTTTGCTGTGCGATAAATTGTCCCAGAAGTTACTGCGATAAACGATAATGTTTTGAAATCATTTTCAAGTAATATAACAGTAATGGCATAAAAAACACAAGAATATCTTTCAAAGACCAATAAACTTTAATGAACATTTAACACTGGAACTGGAAAACATTTTATATCTCATTTTAATTGTCCTTACAATTAAATTATCACTCTGTGGGTAGAGTAGTTGTCTTGTGATCAGAAGGTTGTAGGTTTGATTCCTGCCAAGGCACTTGATCTCAAATCGTCGACCGATCTGCGTATTGGTGTTTAAATGTGAGTGTGACTCCACTGTAGAGCACTTTGAGTGGTCAAAATGACTGGAAAAGCGCTATATAAGTTCAGTCCATTTACCTTTTGACCTTAATTGTAGTAGAAAAATCAGATAGAGGACACAAGGAAATATAACTCAGAGTTTGTAACCATGTGATTTTTGACCTTCAGACGACACTGCAGACTGATGAGGTGAAGAACGTACCGTGTGGGACGAGGTGAGTTTTCTGTTCTGGTAATCTTCAGTAGATTAATTGCTTTGTCGGGGTGTCGTAATTGTACACCCCCACACTACACACCTACCTTTACTTCATACATCAACAACTTGCTACATAGTCTTTAATTTTTTCAAGTGTTTGGTGAAACCCCTTTGTACTTTCTTCCAGTGGAGGAGTAATGATTTACTTTGACCGCATTGAAGTGGTGAACTACCTCATTCCATCAGCAGGTATTTAGTGACATTGTTTTGGATTCAGTTGCACACCCAGAAGCCTCTGTGTTTGTGAAAACCATCTCTTCTTTCTTCTGTGCAGTGTACGACATAGTGAGGAACTTCACAGCAGACTATGACAAAGCTTTGATTTTCAACAAAGTGCATCACGAGCTCAACCAGTTTTGTAGCGTTCACTCACTACAAGAAGTCTACATCGGCTTGTTTGGTGAGTAGAGCTGTGCTACAGATTGAGTATATATTAATCAAATACTGTCACTTGTTTTTTCTTATCTTATTCATATATATATTTTACATTTGAAAGTGTTTTTTCACAGTGTATATGGCTAACTAAGGTTAAAAACAGCAGTAGGCACTGTTAGCTAAAAAGTTAGTTGCGCTAATCCTAAAGCATTAATAATAAAAAATGAGCTCCACTAACGTTAAAACACAAACATGGTATTTAACGGAAGCTAATGGTAAAATTCTACGTACAACCATGTTAAAAGTTTCTTGGGGAAAAAAAAGATGATGTGACGAGAAGAAACAGAACTGCTGCGTGAACAGTCTTCACCCACTTCAAAATAAGAGCACGAATATAAAAGACTAAGTACTTCAAGAACAGTCGACGACCCAAACCTTCAACACAGACGTCGGACTTTATCCAACTGAAAGTTTACAAAACATGCAAGTAAATTAGGGCCCGAGAATTCATCCTGAAATTTTAATTTAGGGGAAGCTAACAGTGCTAAAACTTCAAAGTTAGCAAAAACTCTGAAGTGGTAAAGAAAACAATAGCTGGTAAAGAAACATGTGACTGTTTGGCATTCTGTACAAAAAAACTTTTAATGCACCGTTCTAAAAGCAGAATCTCTCTTCTCTTCAAGTTGTACTTTGTTTTGTTGTAACTAAGAAACCAGTGGTTTAGTTTGGGTGCAAATGAAGCCAAAATATAATATTACTTCTCATAACTGAACAGAGCTCTGGCTCTTTCTTTTTACTGCTTTTTCCAACAGACCAAATCGATGAAAATCTGAAGTTGACACTACAAGAAGATCTAACATCTATGGCGCCTGGCCTTATAATCCAGGTACAGTAAGACCACTTATCAGTGTGGATGAATGCTCAGTTTTTGAGGTCAATCGACCGACACCAGATCCTGCAGCTATATGACACTCTGAAACAAAAAAGTACATCATCACCTGAAAGAGACTTGGGATTAGCTCTGTTATATCCAATTTCTCTGAAGTTGAACTCGTTTCTCTTGGACTGTGTCTGCATGAAAGTTAATGTTTTTTCTCTGCCAAAATGATCTTTCTGGTTGTTTGTTCTGAAAGAGCTCCTCATAAACATGGTATTGGTTCTTGAAATGTTTTCATCTGCATGAAATAACCAAAAACCACCCAGAAGTCTGATTTATGTCATAACTTTACTGCGGAACGTCATCAAAAACAGAAATGCGCACAAAGCTAATGAATTTAAGGTTGAGAGTTAGGCTAGAAGATTTCTTTTCCTGTTGAACTTGTTTTTAAAATACAATTTGGGGGCTCCTAAAATGTTTGAATGGTTTTGGAGAAAAGACCAAACTATTAAGCAGGTTCTCTGTTTTCCACAAGGGCATGTTTGGACGGCACCTAGAATTTCTGCTGACGTCTTTCCGCCCTGGCATTGTCACATATATTTGTTACCAGCAGCAAGGTAACAAATATATTTGTTATATATAACAAGATATATTTGTTATATATAACAAATATATATATAACAAGAGAAAATATCGTTAACAAGATGGAGATGGAGAGAAAATATCGTTGACAAAACACAAGTCGTGCTTCAGCTGTGTTCAAATAGAAGATATAGCTTCAAATTTAGTTTTCAAATTCAAATATTTTCAGGTTAAACGATTCTTCATATACATAAACTATTGCGTAATGTCATGGCAATAGTTTGTACGGATTCTGGTGCTTATTTCTTTTTGTGCCATGATGAACAACATCAAGTATTTTACTCTTTGTGCCTTTCATGTTTAAATTTACACACTACTTTTATCCTCGGTAGGCAAAAAAAAACAACAACAAAAAAACAAATAAATGTGGGTCCAATTATGTAGATTTTTTTTCTCCTCTTTATCCTTCAACAGAGGTTACAGGAAAAAAAATCACTTTCTTGTTGAACGATGTTTGAGAAGCAGCTTTATAACCAATAACTCTCAATAACTCTTTGAAGACTTTGAATTAATGACTTATAACATTTAATTTCCCTTTGGGATCAATAAAGTATTTTTTCATTGGAATTGAATTTGAATTTAGTCTTTATAATTTCCATGCAGCTCTTGTGTAAAGACATTCAGAGCTCTGACAACACAAAATCAAATTGGTTTTGTCTGGACTGTAGGTGATGGACCGAGACGAGGCAGGAACTATTTGTGAAGTGGAAGGAAACTGAGGCACATTTTCACATCCGAAAAATGTGAAAGAAATTTCCATTCACTCCAGACAAATATCTTTCCATGCTGGTTTTAAAGTTGTAGTTGCAGCCATGTTTCATTCCTTCTAAGGGAAATCAGGCATTGGTGGAAACCAGGGGCAAAATGAAAAGGTTACAAGTTACTGGAAGAAACCCAATATTTTCTCTGCTGAGATTTTCTGGCTTCCAGACATTCACAGTGTTTCTATCCTTCCTGGATCGCTCATCATAATGAGTGTTGCACAACTTTCTGAAGCTGTGGTCCCTCCCATCCCTCTCCCAAAGCTCTATTCACCAACTTTCACCCACAGAAATGCTCACTTTGTATTGAATGTGAAATGCTCCTCTGGGTCTAAGACGACTCTGGGTTTTTTTCCCCTCGTTTCCCGTAAATCAGTTGAAATAATAGTTACAGTCTCCTGAGGAGTTAATGCTCTGGAGAGTACATAGCGATTAAAACATAAATAAACATTGTCCCTGGGTTTGTTCAAGGTCTTTCTCCTTTTTTTCTTTTTTCTTTTTTTTTTTTGCATTTTTTTATTTTTAGAAAGTCTGTTGGTTAAACCTCTTTTTAGGGTCCTTTCTGACATGTTGTGCTTATTTCTCATCTCAAAACTGAATCTTTTGTCTCTCTCTCCATCAGGCCGTGCGAGTCACTAAGCCCAACATTCCTGAGAGCATTCGCAGGAACTACGAACTCATGTAGGTTTCTTTTTCTTGCTCAGTGAGAAATGGTTTCTGACTAGTTTTTTTTTCTTCTTAGCCAAATAGCCATTATGGTTATCTTAACTCCCACTGCTGGATGATGTGATTGTGGGAGGAAGCTATTTGAAGTCATTCCCTAAACATGCAAAATGACCCAACACCAAATGATTGCTCATGGAAAAACACAGATTTCCCGAAAATGAAGCTCTTCCAAATAGCTGCAGATATAGTGAATGTGAGTGAAGCTTGGATGTGTTTTAAAAGACTCGACTATTCATACGTATTTGATATAGAAAGCGTGCACAGATGGAAAACATCATCTCCTGCATCGACAAAACTAAAGTAAAGCAAAGTATTTTAAGGTCTGTCAGGTATAAATAAAGACTGTGATGTCAGCTCTGTGACGGCCTACAAATCAGGCATGCTTTGCTCAGAAATAAAACAAGAAGCAGAATAAAATCAGCCTATTAAATGACCAAATACAGAATTTGGTCAGATATATAATTGGTATAATTAATTCTGTAGTGTCTTTGTTTTTTTGTTTTTGTTTTTTTGTAATAGTCTTTTTTCCAGACGCTACAAGTATATCCCAAAGGTATCCATCTATTGACTGCAGTTTGTGGGTTTTACATCCCAGAAACATGGCTTTGAAATTTAATGGCATGTACCATTTAATCTATAAACACAATTTAAAATACTGCCAAGAGTGGTGAGGATACAAACAAGACTACTGGCAACTGAACCCTATAAGAACACCAACATGGAAACAAATATTTCTCTGTGTGTGTTTGAACAGACTCTTCATGTCAATAAATAAAACCCAAGTATTTCTATGTTTGCAGCATGTTAACTTGGTCTGGTGTGAGTCATGTGTGCAGAGAATACAGCTTCAGATGAGTTCATGTGTGTGGTATGCACAACTATTGTCTTCCCAATATTGCCCCCTTTAGAAACTTTCCACCATTCCCAGAAACAAGCCATTTCTTGTTCCTGGGTTTGGAGTCGAGAGGTGACTCTTCCTTCAGTTCGTCAGAAAACTGTCTACTTCCTTCAGTGCATCATCATTATGAGAGGTGAAATAGTTTTCACTCAAGGGGGACACCATTGCAGAAGTGCGTCCCTGAAATGCAGCTTCCTCAACACCTTGACATGTAATTACCATCTCAGTAATACTCACTGGTTGAAACTTTTCGGTCCATTACTCATCGCCCTTTGTGAAACACTGACAGTGCTGCTGACCGCAGTGCTCTAGTTCACCTAGCGAGGTCAGCTAACACTTCTATCAGTCCGAACATCAACACACTTGACTGCTTGACGTCCTGTGACTAATGAGCAAAGGAAATCTCACACATGATCTCCCAGATTTTCTCTGAGTGCTCAGAACAACCCAATGACTTGTTACAACTGAATGACTCCACTTCTACTGAATTTGTTTACACCTGCCAATATCCACGTCTCCAGTCACGGTCCTTTCCGTCTTTGTTTATGTCTTCGGTTCCATTGAATGCCTTGCTTGGAAACTTCCTGGAGCCATTCCAAACTACAGCGCTGCAGCTTACCACCCACCTAAGCCGCACAAAGACTTGTTGGATAACTTTTCTGCTTTTCTCACTCACTCATCCACTCTCTCACTAAATGTGATTTTGTTGAGGGATTTCAACAAAATCACAGGGGATCAGATAACTCCACTTCCCAGTGAGGTTTGGATTACATCAATTTCTTGGTTTCCCCATTCAAGACCCCACGTCTTCCAGAACATCACGGACCAGGGATCTCATTCAAGAGTGATGATAACCAGACTTCTGACTCTTTCCTGATGAACTGGTTACTCTTTACATGTTTTGATGCTTTGAATTTCATTCTTTACAAACTTGCTCCGATGGAAACTCGTTAAATTTCACCACACTGTGACTGGAGTTCACATCTGTGTCCACAACAACCACTCCTATCAAGTGGTAGTTGTTAGCCCAGTTCTTCCATTCTCAGCCCACTTTGTGGCCATTTCATTTCTGCTTTTTTTTCTGATCCAATTCCTGATTTTATTATTATTATTTTTTTAAACCATTGGATATGACCAAAATGATATTTGGTCCCAGAATAACGCAGCCATGATATACACAGTAACTAGAGAACAGGACATTATATCATACTCTCTGCCAGGCATGGCTCAAACTCTGCCAAAAAAAGTTCCTGTTAGAGAGTCTGGTCGTTGCTCTACGTGGCGACGACTTACAGATAAATCCTTGTCCTTGTTCTCGTTATGGCCAAAAACACAAAGCTTCCTCAGTCTAAAAATGTAAATTATTGAGGGGAAATTTTGGACTTCACCAAACCAGACTGCAGATTCTCTCCTCTCTGTGTGTTTTATAGTTTGGCTCAGCCTGGATTCCAGTGAATCATTTTATCCATGGAAAAAATATAAATACAAGACATTTCTTGCCTTTTAGAAACAATAAAAACATTATTTGCATTTCATTTATTTTAGTTTTTTTTTACTGATTATATTTTATGTATTTATTATCATAATTATATTATTAAAGCCCTGTTTAGACAACTTGAGTGGCTCCATTTCAAAAATACAAATTCAGGTATCTTTAGTCTACTACTTCAAATATCTTACTTCACTTGAAATAAGGTGAAACTAACTTATAAGTACCTTTTCAGCTAAGTAGGAGCTTGTTTTACGTCAATTCCTTAATATTGATGGAAAGTACTAGTTCCACTGGCAGATTGTTTCCCTTATAACAAGAATAATGTCTTATTATTGAAAAAATCTGACAGTAGAGCTAGAACTTCTTCATCAATATTGAGGAATTATTTACCTAAAACAAATAACTTCCTGCTGAAAAGTTACTTGTAAGTTTGTTTTTTTCTGATTTTAACTGTACTGTTATGTTCACGCTAGAAACTAGACCAAAAATACTCTGTAAGGTCTTGTGTTTTTGCAGTGCACATAAGAGAATTGGCCTCACTATTCACAGATAAATCCACCTGCTGCTCTCTGAGAACTCGGTCATCAACGCAGAAATCCCCTACTGTTCTTGTTGAATCTCTCCCAACAAAGAAAACATTAAGTCATTTGTCAACAAAAGTCGTCTCAGAGCCTGAGACTCCCTCATGTTGTTTTTTAATGAGGAAGTGAGCAGGCTTCATCGACCACTCAGTTGTCTCGTCCTGGGAGGTTTGTAATTAATCTTGTTTTTTTTTTTCTTTCCATCGTCCAGATGATTTATCAGAGATTTGACCAATTTCTAACTTGCCTTTCATTTCCAAAAGTCAAGAACGAACCATGGCTACTCAAATTCAGACCCATTTGACCAAAAGTTATCTTCAAATCCACTTCCATAACTTTTTCATTTTATTTCTCTTTTATTACAATATTTTGATGGACAGCTTCAATAACCATAAGTGATGATACAAAAAAAACCTCATTATTTCTCAATATTTTTAGGTAACTGTTTGGCTGCCACAGCCCCACAAACAAACACTGGTCATAAAAACATGCTGATTTGAAACAGTCTTTGTTTATGTCACCAGCTAAATAAAAATGTGATTTTTATCACTGAACTGCACTTAGTAAATCATATTTACTAGTTTATGAATATTTGTTGATGCTCTCATGGAACAAACTGCGGAAAAAATAGTGAAAATAATTCCGTCGGTTTTTGAAGTTTCCAAACACCACTTTGACTTTATTGTTGTCATAATGAATCAAAATTATTATGATCAAAACTTTTTCACAGTAACGATGTACAATGTGAGAAATATCCATACCTAATTTAAAATATTAGAAATAACAGAAGAGTTTTCCTTTCCTCTAGTCACAAAATAACTTTTAATTTAGCAGCCCGAACTTTTTACTAGGAGGCTGTTTCAAATAAAACAAAGAAAAAATTCACAAATTTCCATCACCTCCTTCCATTTTTATAATTTTATTGGATTTATTCAGGGTCAATTTTAATATATTTTTTTATATTAAATGTTGTCTAGTATTTTTATTAATGCTAGACAACAACAAACAGATCTGGATTTTGGAGAAACCCTTGGACTAGACCCAGTCTCGGTGCTCTATCCACACAAGTTTCTTTTATGCCTGAAAATTACACTAAAGTGATTAGGCATTCGTATTAAAACAGATATAGACAACAATTTTAGTTTTCTGGTACTTGTCTTTTATAAAAAGTTTTATAATGGCCAGCCTGTATGCAACAAAAACATTAAAACAATACCGAATAGGAAGAATGGAGCTCATGCTTAAGACTTTTTTATGTTTACGTGGGTTTCGCTTGGGGTCAAAGGTTAGGTTAGAGGTATGTTTTGCAATAATTACGCATTGGTTGTCTACACAAAACCACAACAAAATGAAAATCCTTCACTATATGTCCTTGGTGTAAGTGGTGAAGAACCACAACGCAGGAAGAATGATGGTACACTGAATGGGCTTTTTGTTTTAAAAAGACTTTTTGTTGTAAAATAACTCATAAGAATGGAAAGATGACTGTTGTATCTGGCTTTGATTGACTGAACTGAGGGGTATAAAAACTGAGGGTGGTGATTACAGGAGTGAAAACTGGTGGTTGATGAGCCTAAGGCAATACAGATGTGAGAGGAAGTTAAGGACAAGGAAAATGTAGCCAAACACGATGAACACAGGAAATGCAAAACTCCATAATAAATCTCACCCAAAATTCAAAACAACAAGCACTCCCTTCAATTCACAACAATATAAGCTTGTTAGTTTGTTTTGGAAACTTAATTTCCTACATGAAGGAGTTACTGTGAAGATGAGAGCCATCTTTAGTTTTTATCCAGAGGGGGAAATGGTTTTGGAACGTGGATCCACTTCTAATAACACGTTTTCTGACCCTGCCAATGTCCTCTGTGTTATTTGCTCCCGTCTCTGAAAGTTCATAGCACTTCTTTTAAACTGTATTACATAAAACTAGAACAATGGCTCTCACAGCCACTCACAGTACTGCAGAGCAGGGGCACGGTAAAGGGGTAAAAAGTGATGAGAATTCTAGGGGCCCTGACCAGCAGGGGGCCCTCCACAATTTATTTATATTTTGTTCACAGACATAAAATAAAAAAAATCAAATAAAAATTAATCATATTGTATTTTCAAAGATTGTTTTTAGCAGTAAAAATTTAATGTTACCCCTCCCAGACCAAAAACACACATCCATTTTTGCCCTGAACCCCGCTATCTGTGTTAAATGGTTCGTTCCTGCTTGGAGAGCTTCAGAATGACATATGCAGCTACTGTCAGTAGGAGCTGCAGCTGAATACAGCAGCAACTGTGGCAAGGCAATTACTATGCTAAGAAAAGTTATAATATCAGGTTTTCAAAAACAAAATAGAGAGAAAGGGAGAGAGAGAAAAAGGCAAGAGTGTTGATTTATAACCCAGTTTTTCTCCAGGAGGGGTGAGTAGACTGTGTGAGATTATCAACCATTTAGCATAATTAGCTTAGTTACAGACTACTGTTAGCCTCCATTTCACTAGCATTTAATGAATTAAGGAAAAAAAATTAGCAACATATTCATATATTTAACTTGTTCCCTGTGCCTTTTACCACTTAATAACAGATGAGTCAGTCAGCAGCAGCTCTAACCCACGTCCCTCCTGACCCATCCTTTCCTGAGTGAAATTAAAGCTGCAGTATGTCACTTTTATATATAAAAAAAAAATCACATATTTTTTGAAACTGTCATTATGTTGTGACAGTATGGTATGAAAGGTAATCTGTGAAAAATCTATTTCCTCTGCCTTCTCCCATGGTTCTCTAGAAACAACCAGTCAGTGGCAGGAGAGTTTTAGTGCTGTCAATCACAATCTCATGTGATGCTGCTCATCCTTCCTCCTCCTCGATTTGTGCCATGCTGCAGCTAGCATAGCACAGAGCTGTGCAGATTCAAACTGTGAATGCTCAGTTTAGTTAGCATAGCTACCAATGACCGCAGATAAACGGTTTCTTGTAATGATAAGTTGTTTCTCCCCCATTAGCACATTTAGCAGTAAGTGGATGAGGCTAATTGACAGCGCTAAGAGTGTCCTACTAGTTCTGATTGGTTATTTTGGTCAGAACGGTGCATTACTTTAACCAGGAATAGTAGTTCAGGAAGGAGATGTAGGAGATTGATTGTTTTCACAGATTATCTGCCTCATAACAAACTGCTACGACAATGTGACAGCTTTAACATATATGGAGAAAACATATTTTTTAACTAAAGTTATGTACTGCAGCTTGAATAAAATGCAACTACTAGCATTTTTAGAAGTCTGGATTGTTTTATGTGTAGTTTGCACGTTGCTTTTGACTGATGCTCATGGGAAGAGACATTTCAGTATCTAAAACTGATAGAAAAAATTTAAGCAACCTACTTGCATACTGGATGTGGACAGTTGGATGTAAAATTCATGAGCAGTAAATATTGTGCTAATTATTAGTATTGAACCAAAGAAAGCAAGGTAGATGCAAGCCTTTAAAATTGTGACACTTTTAATGGGTCAAATAGACTCAAAAAATTGTAACAGCAGCTTCACAGGGGGGCCCAAACAAATTTTTTGTCAGGGGGCCCAAAATTTCTGGCAGCGCCCCTGCTGCAGAGTGTACATGTTCAGTCTGATGATATGAATTCTTAACCTGCCGTCGAAGGTAAAAGCCCAAATTTGTTGAGAATCCGGTTTTCCATGACGATACACCAAAACATAGGAAACTACAGCTCTAGAAAAAAACATCAGAGACCACTGCAAAATCACCAGTTTCTCTGATGTAATTTTTTTATAGGTATATGTTTGAGTATAATGAACATTGATCTTTTATTCTATGAACGCCTGACAACATGGCTTCGAAATTCGAAGCAAAAATTTAGTATTTATTTTTCAGGAAACAAGAAATGGTCAAAATCATGAAAAAGACGCAGCGCTTTCAGACCTCAAATAATTCAAAGAAACCAAGTTTACATTCATTTAGAAACAACAATGCTAATGTTTTAACTCAGGAAGAGTGCAGAAATCAATATTTGGTAGAATAACCATCAAGTTTTCAACAGGTTAAAACCTCAGTGGTCTCTTAATTTTTTCCAGAGCTGTACATAACATTCCTCTGTTGTTGGTAGAAACACAATAATGTGGGTTTTGTTTCTTGTGGTTTTTGTTTTCAAGGGAGAGTGAAAAGACAAAACTTCTGATTTCCCAGCAGACACAAAAGGTTGTAGAGAAGGAGGCAGAAACAGAGAGGATTAAAGCTGTCATAGGTAAGGGAGACATTGGAGAATAATGATCCGTCTGTGGCGTTTTCCACACCGCCAGGTTTAATGTGACTAATTCTCGCTTTGTTTTGTAGAGGCTGAGAAAGTGGCACAAGTTGCAGAAATCAAGTTTGGGCAGAAAGTCATGGAGAAGAAAACTGAAAAGAAGATCTCTGAAATTGAAGGTCTGTATGTAAGCAGTGGATTATAGTATTTCACGGATCTTATTTTCTCAACAGACAAAAGATCCCGAACAGGTTCAGGTGTGGATTTGGGCTCTTTTTATGTGGGATGAGTTTGCACAGGGTTCTTGCTGACATTTTTGTTGTCTTGCTATAAAGCTAGCACAGCACAATAAAGGTCTGTTGTGTTTGTTCTGGACAGATGACGCTTTCCTGGCCAGGCAGAAAGCCAAGGCTGATGCTGAGTTTTATACGGCACTGAGAGCAGCTGAGGCCAACAAGGTAACCGAACGACACAACCTCTCACCTGCACTTTATTCTCATCCAACATTCACTCCACAGTTTGACCCAGTGTATTATAAGCCTGGCGGGCCACCAGGCTTTCCTTTTCCCTCCCACCAGCCTAAGTGTTGTTTGTTTTTTGTTTTAAATTACATAGGGTTTTTTATATGCCAGTAACAGTGACAGTAAAGACGGATTAAGCTAGATTTATAGTTGCCTCACATGCCATTTATTTCCAAATTATGATCCCTGATGGGGCACCTCTGAATTTTTGTAACTTAACATTTTGTAAACATAAAAGCTCAGTGGGTCGCTGGTGGACTTCCCTGGCGTCCCTACCACCGGATTTAACCGGTTCTCAGAGGGAAACCCCATACTCTGCTACAAAATTCCGACTTTAACTTTTCTTCCACAGATTACTGTATCTAGAGTCAGCGGAGCAATGAAGTTCAGCCAACTTTAAAATGCTAACTCGTGATTAATCTAAAAAGTTTTGCACGTGGATATTGCATAATGCAGATTAAATAGATATTTTTGTTCTCTGTTGTGTAACATGTAGAGAACTTTTAGCTTGTACAGAAAATAGTTTTTCAATAAACTCGTTTTAGATGAGTTCAGCTCTTTCTTCTCTCAGCTCACTGGCTGTTAGGTTAACATTTTCTATAAAACACATGATTCATTTTCTGATGACTGAATTTCCTCCTTTTGACTGGTATACAGATTATTATTAGTGCTTCATTTTGAGCCACATGAAATGCCTTTTATATCCCTCAAGAGGCCAAAATGGAACAAAATAAATATACATACATTTACATATATACAATCATTTACAATAAATATAAATACAGTAAATGCAGGACACTTTGAGTCATCCAGTTCATGTTATGTATAATAATACTATATTTAGACATAAACAAGAACGCATTTAGCCCAAAAAGAAGTGAGATGAAGATGAACTTATTTACTCCCACTCCTAATAAACACCTTTAAAAATAGTTAAGTAAGTTACTTACATACTTATAATCCCATAATCATTTTTGTTACAGTGATTAAAAGACACATTTGGCCAAGCAATTTTCAATACTAAATTAAAACCTTTAAGACTTGCATGTCTTTACTTGAGACTTGACCCGGGTGGAAGACCTTCTCGCAAATCAGTGACTTGGTCCCATTTCTGCTTCTCAACCTCCCAGTGGGTCATGGCCAGACGGCCGCTCACACTGAGCCTGCCTGGTTCTGGTGGGAGTTTTTCTTACATCTATGCTCTCAGCATGAGGGATTGCTTCAGTCAGTGACTCAGTTAGCTGGAAATGAAGATGCACTGTCACTACATGCTTGTTCGGTGATTTGATGTAATCAGCTGGGATCTGTAGACAAAGTTTTTACACCAAGTGGCGTTAGAAACTGAACTTGTGTTGTTTTATTTCTAGGAAGACTTTGAAAATGTCTGCATGATTGGATTTGATGTACTTTACATGTACTTACATAGATTAAATGGGAAGTTTGGGAGAGGTTTTTTTGGCAAAGTGTGGTTGTAGTTATATAAACTAAATCATTGTTAGTTTATATAACTACATTGCAGCTTTCAATTACACTGAACATTCGTGTCAAGTCAAGTTTATTTGTGTAGCTCATTGCAGCAACATGCTTTGCATGATAGATTGGTCTGTAATTCTGCTACAGGGACTTGTCCAGATTGTGTTTTTTTTTTTTTTTTTTTTTTTTTTTTGCTCAGCAGTGGTTTGATAACTGCTGTTTTTAAAACCTGTGAGAAAACACCTGGTAAGCAGAATGAGATTTGAATCGGATCAGATACTGATTAAACTTTCTTAAAAGTTGTAAAATATCAAGACAGCAGGAGGAGGGGGAGGAGCTCAGCTGATGAATAATTTCTTCAAAGATTTATGGTTGAGTTGGTAAAATTTTAATTTTCTCTATATTTGTTTTGATTGGTCGCAGGATGAACCGGAATGTATTCACAGCACTTCAAGTAATCCATCAATTACTTGATTACTTTTTTTTTTCATAATTACTTTTTCTGATAAACAAGTACATGAAATGCTCGCCAAAATGAATTTCCTTGTATAAATGTGTGTGCCAGATTCTACACTAACAATCACAGATAAAAGTTGAGTCTTTTGCAAAGGGAACAAAAACACCAGTTGTTAGCAGCTGTGTGCAATCTCGATGCATGTAATGGATGTTTCCTGCTGAGGAGTTCGAAGGCGTTCTATTGTGAAACTCCAATCTTGTTTTTATTTGGTTTAAAGCAGTGGTGCACCAATCTGTCGGTGCCGACTCCTTCATTTTTTTGGGAGATCGGTGATCAGCCCATTTTTACACATGAAGCCGATTTTATCCACCAATCTTATCTACCTTAGCAAATGTGTAATAATCAACCACTGCCCTCTTTTGCTCTTTGTTGAGAAAGGTTTAACTGACAGACCAGCCCTCTATGTTAGGTCTGCACGTTTACAGTTAACAACAGTGACCCACTGTTGCCAACTCAACAACTTTCTTGCTATATTGAGCATCATTTCAGACTAAAAAAATTGGTATCGGCCAAAATCGAAATCGGCAGATTAAGCTTTTTAAAAGATCGGTAATCGCCGATCGGCCAGAAAACTGCAATCAGTGCACCTCTAGTTTAAAGTACTCCCACACTTTTTGTCTCTTTCTTGATGGAGCTTATTTCTCTCCCTCGGGGTCTCACTCCATAGCTGCTAATATTTATTAGTTGCTACACTGTGATTGGCTGGTTCATTATTTGTGTTAAGCCAAGGGTTCCCAAACTTTTTCATGCCACAGGCCTGCAATCAGCATTAGCTTCTGGCCAGGGCTCCCCATTACAAACTCACAGACAATACTTCAAAATACTGCAACAAATACTGTATGTAAACATCAACTTTTAGAATGTTTTTTCCCCCACTTTTTTTGGTTTAGCATAATTGCTACCTCATACCTTCTGATTTAAGCTGACTTTGATATCCGGGAGGGAAAATTTTTATTGTTAAAGACACATATCCTGATTGAGTCAATTGCTGCGTTTCTGTTACAAATGTGAACAAAACTTTGTTGATATTCCACTAATGTCAAAAAAACAACTTTGCATTTGCTGTGTTTCCATTAAATAAGAAACACAATTAAAATTATATGTGTATAAGCTTGTTCACGAGGTAAGTCATTAAAAAAACATGTTGCTCCAGCTACTTCCTGTCGCCTTCTTATTTGTGGTTTCTGCCAGTGGCAACATCCAATTGTTGATCATGTGACTTATGTGATGTGATTTTGCAAAAATACTTTTGCAAAAGTATTTTAAGAGGGGTAGAGGCTGTTACCTGGTAGGGCTGTATAATGATTTATCAAGTCATTCCAGATGAATAATTATTTGTGTTGCGCAACGCTCTCACTTCCTTCCACCAAAGAACTGTGGACGAATGCTAATTGCCTTTAGGCATCTAAATGTACTGAAGACAAACCAGGCATTAGAATCCAGAAGACAGGGAAATTGAATAACTTTTAATGGGGCATGGTGGTTGGTACCAGATGGCTGCTCTGAGTTTTACAGAAAATGAGGATCTACTGGGGTTTTTACCTACAGTCATGTGTTAGATTCATTTTATGCTCCTAACAAAAGTAAGAAGCAGCTGTGTTGCCTCTTCAGTGGTAGAGGTCAGAGCTGGATGGGGATGCTGGCTTGAGATGAAAGAAAAGCAAACGAGGCTCAAATAACAGTGTGTTACAGCCAAGTATGCAGAATACCATCTCTACACACATGTTGAAACTTGAAATAGATGGCCTTCAGCAGCAGTAGAGACAGCTAAGAGCAATACTTACCCAAATTAGACAATTTGAAAAACATTGCATAATCTGACAAATCTGGATTTTAGCGGTGGCATTCAGATGGTAGAGTCAGAATGTGGTGAATGTACAACATGAAAGCAGTAGCTTAATTTTAGGCCCACAACCTACGTGACTGCTGTTGCTCAACATGTCTGTTCCTATATGACTAGTCTACTCTTATTCTCATGGTTTCCTCCAGCAGGGTAATTCACCATATCACTAAACTCAATGTTACCTCAGTTTTATTGACCCTTTGCAACTATGTCACTTACTCTTGTTGAGGCGTCATGGCGGATGTTGGAAGTGAGGGACTGCGATTGTTTTCCCAAGTTGTTTTTACCAACAAAGCCAGGGTGTTTGATAATTCAAGTCAAATGCGTTTGTCTGTGGAAGTAGCACACCTAGTTGGGGCTTATAGATTGTGGTATTTACAAAAGTTGGAAAAAGCTGGCTTAGAAACAAACCCATACCTCCTCCCTACTGACGTGTTTGTTGATTTGATCAAATTGTCGACTTTGTTTGAATTCATGTCACATGATTTATAGTACTATGTCATAAACACAGTTTCCCCTTAAACTGGGACAGACTTAGGGTGTTTACACACCTGATAGTTCAGTAGACTTGGTTTGATTAGTGACCACAATTGGAACATTTGCTACATTTTCAGTCGGTGCACTTTACTTTCAGGCTACACTGTCAAATGAACTAAACCTTTTGAATAACCTCACCTGTGGTGGCTCTACACCAGGAACCTCTGAAGGAAACAACACAAGAACCCAAAGAGAAAAATGGAGTGGCATCAAATTGTAGTGAGTGTAGGACTTCTCCTTTGTCTTTGGTAAAAGACTAGAGTTCAATCCTGCCAGCAGGTTTGTTTTGGTTGTATTCACCCAGAATGCCCTGCCCTATTGTCCACTTCCTGCTTTTGGAGCGGTCTTCAGTCCACTCAGCATCCAAACTGTGCCTGAGTTCACTTTAATAGAAGAGAGACCGAGGTTTTTACCCGTTCACATCTACCCAAGTTTGTTTGCCTTCTAAGGCAAACAAACTAGAGTTGGTTTAAAGCGTACGAAATGAGGCGGGTGTGAATGCATAGTTAAAAACTTATAAAAGTTCATATGCTTATGTTTTTTTTGTACATATGGTAACCTATATGATGGTGGAGCATTCTCTCCATGGTTACTGATTATATGCATGTCTTCACAGTACAGTATTTGACTGCATCTTACTAATCTGAGTAGCTTGCAGAAAGTGTTTGCTGCATATAACACACCAAGGACTCCCAGTCCTTACTTATTGATGGATACTATCCATAGCTGTCTGCTATCCATCAAATGATTTATGATAAAATGACAATTCTGGTTTGGTCTGTTTGTGTAGCCGACCTGTAGCCATTTTTAAGTAACAGCAACATTAGGCTACTTACTGTTCCTGACAAACTTGACATCTGAGAACTGTCAAGTTTGGGTCAATAGAGACAGATGATGATTATCTGTTCTCAGCCTGCAACAGAAAATAATTCTCCCCATCTCCCCTAAAAAGAGTACAAAGTGCATGATTTCTCCTTCTCATCCTCCTGTACAGTGAATGCTTTGCTGTTATTGAGTTCAAACAGTTTATTTCATCTGGGTGTGACCAATGCCAGCACCGCACGAACCAGACTGGTCTTCCTTTTTTTGTAAACTCTGCTGCTTGTCTTGCAGTTGAAGTTAACTCCGGAGTACCTCCAGCTGATGAAGTACAAGGCCATCGCAGCCAACAGCAAGATCTACTTTGGCAACGACATACCTCAGATGTTTGTGGACTCCGGCTCCACGGGGAGCTCCATCAAGGCCTCCGCAGCCCTGGACGTTATTAGTGATCAGGTTATAGACCTGGATTAATGAAGAAGGTACTTGGACTCTTAGGACCACCCAGGAGTGGTGGGCTCTTTGCGAGTGGCAGAGGCGCTCTCCGTTACCAACAGAACCTGCTGTCCGGGGCCAGTATTTCTCAGACAATTCAGAATCACTGCCGGGAATCCTACTGGAAGGTAAAATAAAAATTCCTTCAACGTTTTTTCTACTCTGTCCTGGATAAAAGGTCAAATTTAAACTTAACTGTAGGTTAGATGTTATGTTCAGCACTCCCATGTCATTCTGACTGACATTCAGCCAAAACAAATGGCTTTTAAGATTTATTTTTGTTGCCTCTCTTCTTAGGGTTGAACCGACAGTTACACAATCACTGCTTTCTGCCCTAGCCGTGTCCTGTTAACAAAGTCAATAGCTTTTTCTTTTTTTTTTCTGGGTCCCACTTTGTGAGCCTGCCAAGCTGTCAGTGAGTCTCATGGTTGATCTGAGCCGGACAAAGTGTGATTTTCAGTTCATGCTCCTCAATTAAAACAGGATTAAAGAACGTGTTTCTGTGGGCCATTTCTTTAGATACTCATCAGATTGAATAGATGCTGAACATTATCCCACAATTTACTTTTTAAGGCAGATGCTTGACTCATTTCAACACAGGAATCTTCTCCAGCTGTCTTGTAAAAAGCCTCCTAAAGTCTAAACGTCCCATAACTTTATAATATGCCAGAAAAAAATTGTACGATATGAAGTTTGAAGTTTAACAGAAAAAGCTACACTTGAAATACTTTGTGACCTTGAAGGAGAGAGGATTTAAAAAGAATATGTGACAGAGATCAGGGTATGTTTCTTTAACAATGGGTTCCCAGGAAAACACCTGCTGGGCCAGATTAAAGCTCCGCTGTGACTCAGCAGCTCTTTAAATGCGTGTTTGTAACTCTTGAGTTGAGACTTAATTACAGTCTGTCATCCTTCATTAAGTCAGATAAGGCTCTGAGGCTTTCAATGTGGTCGAAAGCTCCACTTATTACACCTATGTAGAAACGTTTGGCCGCATCAACCGTCTTTCCTTTGGTGACCTTAAAGGATCTTGTTTTATCAGTTCATACTGCATTTTACTACAAGTCATTCCCACTTCCAAATTGTTCCTGTAAATTAATTATTTCATAGCCGCGTCCTGGAACTACTTTACATACTTTTTCATGATTTATAAAGATAAAACGTTCAGAAACGTACTCAGGTCTCAGGTGTTTTTTGTTTGTTTTTTTTTTATTCTAAAAGTTTTATAGCCTATAACCAGGGCCGGTTTTAGAAGAATATGGACCCCTGGGCTAGAGCCAGTTTTGGTGCCCTATACCAAAAGATTTAAAAAAAATAAAAAAAATATTTTACTAATGCAAATTACAGAACATCAATAAGTAGATCCACACATTTGCAGGTACAACTTAGTTGGTTTAAAACATCTATCAGATGGCTTCATCTTGGTCCCAAAAAGATGATTTTCAAATATTTGAGTGTAGTTTAAATTAATTAAAACATAATATTTTAATAAAACACCACATGTGAAATGAGCCCATGACGTTAATATGAATATGCACAGTACCCATAAAAAAACAAAATTATTTCCCCCTTCTCCCCCCCAAAAAAAATCTTGTGGCCCTGGGCTGCCACCTTCGTAAGCCCTTTCTAAAGACTGACCCAGCCTATGACACCCTATTTTTTGATACTGATCTCTGGGGCCAGATAATTCATGGAAAGAGACTGTGATGGCTGACTAAACCAAAATAAACCAGAACCACGTCTTGTATATGGATATTTTTCTGCAGTTACCAACTTAACCACCCAGCAGCAGACTATGAACAGCTCATATAAATTACTTTGACTCATCAGCTGCCAAACAAGAAAGAAAACAGCCCATTGGTGGTTACAGACGTATGGTATGACAGATCCCCTGCCCCCTCCGTCATAACAACCACAAATGGAAGAATATTAAACGAATTGGCGAAATTACCAGCAGCGTAGTGACCTTTCAGTCTGTTTAGATGCAAGGAAACAGAAAATTCCCCTTTATAAAATTAAAAACAGCTTTAAAGCTTCTTGTCCCTCTCAGTGAGATCTGTTGGAAACTGTATCATAATTAGAAAAATGTGTTGTTGTTTTTTTTTTTCTTGTGGGCCTCAAAGAGGCACCATCCGGTAGTGAGTCGGACTCGATTTCCTTCTGACCTGCTTGACGAATACGGGCCCTGAACGCAGCAACGGACAGCACAAGCTTGATGAATGTACTGCAGTAGCTGCTCACTGTCTCATTTAAATCACTGCTTTTTTTGTATGATTTTTTTTTGTGTGTGTGTGTGTGTGTGTGTGTGCGCAGTGAATCTATAATTCCTTTGATTTGTGAAGCTGAAACTTTACTTATTTTCTCCGTTTTTCCTGTTGAATAACACGTGTTGATGGTATTTTTCGTAGAGACTGTGCCAAGAGCATCTTAAATTATGAAGCAAAAAAGAAGCTTTTTACTTTAGTTTGGATGTCCAAACTTAGACCGGTGACATCTGCTTGAGTCTGGACTTTTTTCTGCAGTCACTTGATGAATGTTTTACTGGTTGTGTTGGAAATTGTTCAACAGGAATCATTGGCAGCATTATCGGTCCGAAGATGAAGGAGGGAACACTCATATAAATGTGGACAGAGACTATAGAAATATTTCACTGTGGACAAAATTACAGGCATTTTTGAAAAGCTTTACAAGGAGCATGTAACGCTGCATTATGTAAAAACTCCACAATATGATTTAATGTAATGAAATCAGCCTTTGCGTCATTTTTTGTGTCATTAATAATGACACAAAATGTAATGAAATCTTTGAGCGCATTTTCAATCGTTTTGCCTTGAACACTTGATACTGAGTGTTCTGGCTATGGGTCTGAAAAGGAAACTAAATGACCAAACATTTGGCTTTTATTGACTCAATTTGAATGCAACATGATTAGTATTACAAGTATGATGATTCAGATGAAAATGAGCAGTTTCTGATTGTTTATTACATAGTTTCGAAAAAGAAAAAAGAGCTACCTCCACATTTTGTAATAATCGGCACAAAAGGTAATAAAATCCTTGTACGTTCTGCTGCATATGTAAAACGTTACATTTTGCGTTTATTATTACATAATGCGGTTTTAATTGTTACATTTTGAAGCCAAATTTTCAGATATTATTAACATAATGCTGCGTTACAGAGCAAAGAGAAAACAAAATCCATTTGCTGTGATGTCTTCTGTTTACTTCTGTTCTTTTGTTTTTGCTTTTTGATTGGTTTTAGTTCCATGGTGCATTGAGTTATTGTCGAAATTCAGGGTTTTTTGTTTTTATTTCCATAGAACTATTGTGTGTCCATCCAGATTTACGTGTTTCTTAGTGGGCGGCGCCCTTTAAAGCTACGGGATTATGCCCTGATATTCATTCCAGTGTCTCAAGTGGACTGAGACGAGCACTGAGTCAACTAAACATTGTTATTGCACTGCTTTCAGTGATGAATGTACAATCAACATATTGTCTTCTGGCAATAATCTGCTGTTTTATTCGAGAAATAACATCAAGAAGCTTCTCGGCAAGGGGCAGTAATATATCTAGAATATTTCTTTTTTTTTTTTTTACTGATATAGTAAGAGTGTAAGCATGTGTTTGAAACACAATAAAATCCACAGAAGCTAGCAGCCGTTTGTCTTTCATTTGAAATTTGCATTGTTTTGAAATGTCGAAGTGTCACAGAAATAAAGTGACGGACGGTCATCAGTCTTGAAAAGCTTTTAAAAAAAAATAAGAGCTGTTTTCTAAAGTTTTGCTGCTCTAGCGAACCGCAGTGAAAGCCGTTATCCACAAATAGAAAACAAAAACTCGAGTTGTGAAACTGATTGGGCGGGCCCGCTGACATCTACGCCTTGACTCATCCAGGAGGTCACGGAAAAAGGCATTACGCCTGACGCAACACATGCCTCGCCCCTTCTGAGTCGAGGTCAGTGTTCGGGATTCAGTACCGAGAGTAAGCTCTCCCATGGGATCCATTTTTGGTTTCCATGAGAAGAGTTTTATGGCCATAATCACTTCTGACCAAATGGATCCACAAACACATCGTGATGGACCCCAAGAGTGTTGGGGAAAAATATTCTGTGGGACAAAAATGGAACAGTTTTGGACCTGGACAACAAGCTTTCCTGCTTGTTGTCCAGCAGAACGAGGTCAGTCAGATTTGACTTGGGTTTTGCAGCAGGACAATGATCCAAACACTCAAAAACAAATGTTTTGGTATGGTCTAGTCAAAGTCTCTGAAAAATCCTTAAAACAGATGGTTGAAAACCCTTCTACCGTGGCTTAATGAAACGCTTCTGCAAAAAGACCACAATTCCTCAATCATAAAAGACACTCAGCTGAAGTACGACGTTTCATATTTATTCAGGTTGTCTGTCAGGTATGAAAATATGTCCAATGACTTGAAACTCTGAAGAGAGACGGCACTTTTATGTCTTGAAATGTGCTCCATGAATAAAGTTTTGCTTATATTTCAGTCTCATAATCTTACATTTGAGAATAAAAACAACCTGTAAGTTGAGTATTTGTTTAGTAGAGGGGGGAAAATCAATTTTCAGAAGCAGATTTTTTGTGAGCAGAAAAGCTTTTAGACTCGCACAAAAGTCTAGTTTCACTTTAACTCATCCCACACATTTTGTTCATAGGCTTGAAATGTGATTAATTTCAGTGTTAGCTTGGTCATGCGTTCTGTTGTACTCATGACCAACAGAACGCATGACTAAAAGATCCAATGACACATTGGGTTAATTTAAGGTTTTCAGCATATTTTGACAGCGTTATCAACATACTATCAGAGAAACTCCAAGCTAAGGACTTCTAAGGAACTAAAAAAAGAAGAAAGAAAAAACACAGCTGGGGACGTTTTGAGTGCAGATGTTCTATGGAAAAGGGTGGGTGTAAATAGCGTCAGTTAGCGCTCTCTCATGAGTTAACCCTGTAGAGGCAAACAGGCTAAAACAAAATTAGCCTCTATTAAGATATATTTATAAAGATATATTTATAAATATATCCTAATAGAGGGAAAGCAGTTGCACAATTCAGTAGATTTTTTTTTGTCTCACATTACGGTATTACGGATCGGGGTCTGTTTTCAATGTACTTTCCGCACTAGAGCTGTAGAGTTTTTCTCAAGAACTGATTTTATAGTTTGAAAGTACAGTTGAAACCAGAAGTTTATATATAGTAAATAAAAAGACGCATTTTTGGTCTGATTTAACTCAAGACAGTGTGGAATTTTTTTAAATGTTTTTTATAGTATTATTTGCTTTATGTAAACTTCTGGTTTCATCTGTGGAGTAGAGCATGTCAGATGTCTGTTGGCCTCTGATAGGAAGGGGAAATCGTTAAGGCATGTTTCTTTTGCCAAAGAAGAGGATTTTTTTCTGTATTCAGATAATGGATGAGTTTTCGGCGATGTCAGATGACATAACATGATACCATCTGTGCCGCGCCTCCATATTAAAAAAATCCCCTACAATTCCAGCCTTGGGTGGTGCTACTTTCAGGTACAGCGTGGGCCCGGATCCGGGGCCCCTCCTACTCCGGGAATAGAGTCTGAGCTGAGCTGAGGGAAGAGCCCAGTAATCACTCTGGCGCTGGAAGAGGCAGCAGCGCGCGGATATGATGTAAAAGTGACCCACGCCGTTCTCACACCGTGATGAACGAATCCGTGGCAGACCTCGGGCATGCGGACGCGCCTGTCTTACAGGGACTGTGGGAGAGCGTGAGAGCCGGGCAGCAGCAGATCCTGCTCTCCCCGTACCTGGCCGCGTCCTTCGCCTTCCTCACGCACCTCGCGCTCTGCGCACCTTTCCTCGTGCTGGACGCGCTGGGAGGCGTGTGTCAGCGCGTCCGCTCGTGGAGGATGGCGGCGGGCTCGGGCCCTCCGCCGTCCCTCTGGAAGTGGTACGAGTGCTTTTGGAGGGTCCTCTTCAAGTACATCACGGCGGTGCTGCCCGCCACGGCGCTCTTCCAGCTGCTGCGCAGCTCGAGCCTACCGGAGCTGGCCCCGTCCTGCTGGCAGCTGTCTGTGGAGGTGGTCGCGTGCTTCCTGCTCTTCGACACATTATTCTTTATATGGCACTACTGTATGCACAGGTGAGAAATAAGATTTTAAAAATAGCCTACGGCTACTTGTGGCACGTTCAGAGCAAACTGAATCATCTGGAATGATTCTGATGTGGTTTGGGGAAAACAATGTGAACTGATGGAGGCAACAGTTGGTAATGTCTTATCTGTGGCTCTTCCTATTTATTTTAATCACACTTCTTAATTGCCATTGAATGTTAGGGCAGAATGAGCCTAAATATGCTTCCCAAAAACCGCCAATATCAGTTTTACTACTTTAGTTTTACTTTTTGAACAAGTTAGCCATTTATCTTTAACTATAAAATGCCTGTAGTAGTGAAATGAAACAGTCATTTTCTCAACATCAGGCCAGAACTGTCTTAGTGTGACACTGAAAATTCACAAATACTAATATGAGACAGGGCTAACCTCCCTTACTCTGTATAAAGTGAGTGTATCCACTAGGCTTTAACCTGATAATATAATGTATGCTGATTATTTAATATAATTAAATAGTGCTACAGGTACATATTTGAGAGAAAAGAAAATCTTCAATTTATATTAATGTTATTTAATGGTACCATACAGAAGCCTTTCTGTAGTAAGCAATCATTAAATATTTATGCCATTGTGTGGGTTTTAAATCTGCAGTTAGAGAGAACTTTCTATTATTTAAAAAAAAACAGAAAATGATTATGGAGGAGACATTTTAAGCTGATATCATGTTTATCCTGATTGACACAGTGAGTAACTGCAGCGTCTGACTTCATTTCCTGATGACTAAGTAAACTGTGTCCCAACAGAGCAACTTTTCTGTAATGTGTTTCGTTTTCTGTTATCTGCTCCCATTTCTAAAAGCTTGAACGAGGAGCCAACACTCCTCAATAAAAAAAGTTAACTTTAAGCTTCTTTTAGGTTTCATCTGCTGCTTTTTACACGTCTCCTTTTCGCTCTAATAATTTCCACATCAAAGCGTGTCGGTGCAGAACAGAAAAAGATCAGATTTTGAGTTTCCAGCAGGAAACAGATTAAACCCAGGCAAGCTTAAAATGATTTGGTTCCTGTTAACATCTAATGGTTCTGCACACCTCTGATTGGGATCTAAGACCATTTCTAGATAAGCTTATTGTGTGGAAACCACCACAGTACCACCCCTTACAGTCAACAAACATGTTACATCATGACAGTGTGTGCAAGTTGAAAGATCAAAACTTTGTAATGATGGATGTTTAGGTTGTTTGTTGGAAGTAAAACTGGAATTTTATCAGAAATTTGAGGACAAAATGTATTTTACATTTAAAAATGAACAGATAATGTCCTCTTGCTTCATAATATTGCTCTAACTGGCAAATGCAGGCAACCAGCTTGTCCATATGGGACGTCTGAATTTTCAAGACAGGACTTGCAAAGGAAAAAAAAAACAGCAAACAAAAAAAGAAAATTAAAGCAAGTGAAAAGATGCTAACAGCCTATCTTTACTCTTGATACACTATTTTGGATTTTGGATCAGTATGCAAACAGTGACGGTGTAGTCAATGTAAACAACCAGTTTTACAGCATCACTTTATAACAGGATGTTCTTGATACTTGTAATATTTTGCAGATGACAAAATGTTGCTCCGGTTAGCTGTTTACAAGATTTAAATGAGAGCGTGTCAGATTTAAATGAGCCTGTGGCTGTTTACAACTGCACTTGAAACCTAATTAATAACATCCAAGTGAAGAATTTGTTTGAATATCAAACCTCTTAAGACTTTTTACAGCAAAATAATGCAAAACTATCACCTCATGTAATGTTACGCTGACGACACGCTGCTTTCATTAAACAGACGAGACGATGGAGGTTTTGTGTTTTCTAGAACTTATTCTTCGTGGAGGAAAACATAAAATGTGAATAAAAGGGTTTAAACATCATGCCTTACTTTATGTTTGAGTATTTACTGTGAACATGTATGAACCATAAAGTTATTAGATAACAGCAGGTTAGACCAGTTCAAAAGCAGTGACTATCACCAATACTTACTTACCTCAGATATCGGGGTTGAAAGTGAAAAAAGTGCATCCCTATTTGTGAGCACATATGTCAGGGATTTTAAACTCATTTTCATTTTGGGCCCCTTCAAAAATATGAATGTTCTTAAAGGGCCCGTTGTGTCAGGATGTATTGATAAAACCCACTAAGCAGTTTAAATATAATTAAATAGCTGTTTGTTTCAGCATTCAGTAAGTGTTTCTTAAAGTTAAATAATATTGAACATCTTTTCACACTGGTCAGTCCATTCAGGATTTCTTCATTGTTTTAATGTTTTGTTTGAGATCAAAATCACAGAGTTTGTTTGTGCTAAATTAGAAATACCTGTGAGGAATTTTTACCATATTTGTACTAATGTATGATGTTAAATATGACTTTTTATTAATCGCCATATCAGTCACGGACTATAACTTGATATCAGCTACGGCTGAGACAGCAGTCACTTAGACCAAATGTTTATGGCCAAATTTGAGTAAAAAATTGTAGCAAAAATCAGAAAAAAGTGGGAATCTGTGGATTTTGTGTGAAGTTTGCAATTTGTGAAAAACTGGATGGACTTATTGATGTAACATGGAGTCTAGCGGGCCACATAAAAAGCTATGGCGAGCCAGATTTGACCCCCGGGCCTTGAGTTTGACATGTCAAAGTCTCTCTGATCTCTGACCAAACCTCCATAGTGGACTGTTGAATGGACAACAAACTGAGACCAACATGTTTTTGTTTCCCCACCTAGGGTTCCCTGGCTGTATCGTGCCGTCCACCAGATGCACCACCAGCACCACGTTCCCTTTGCGTTGGCGGCGCAGGACGCCAGCTCGGCTGAACTGCTGTCGCTCCTGCTGCTGGCCCTGGGCAGCGCCTGGATGCTGGGCTGCCACCCACTCAGCGAAGCCCTCTTCCACTTCCTCAACAGCTGGCTGGCGGTGGAGGACCACTGTGGATACAACCTGCCATGGGCGTTGCACAGAATACTTCCCTGCATGGGAGGAGCCCCCTTCCACCAAACACATCACAAGAAGCAGAGTAAAAACTTTGCCCCCTACTTCACACACTGGGATCATCTCTTTGGGACATACATAGAGCCACGTTCCTATTTCAGGAAGAGACACGACAGGACGGTCATGAAGTGAATGGTGAATTTGCCATATACCTGTTTGTGTCTGCGTGTGTGCGTGCGTGTGTGTGTGGGGAGGGGTGTTATCATTGTGTACTCATATGAAGGCATGTTTCTTTTGGCTTGTTGGCAGAGGGAACACTGACATACAACATCTCTAAGATGAATAAATGCAGCTAAACATTTCCTTAACATCACCAATATTTTTAAATGGTTCTTTTGACACAGTAGATAAGTACACAGGATCTGTACATATGTATTTATGAAGAGAGAGAAAATCCGAAATATATTATTGTAATCATCTGCAGCTAAAAGTTCAAACCCATCAGTGTTTTTTTTTTACCTACCTCTGCTCTCAGTACCTCTTGTCTTTTAAAATTCAATCACGTGGTTCAAATGTTTACTATGAAATGGGACATCATTCACCAAAATGTGTTCATTTTAGATTAACAGACATCTTGTGTTGTTCACCATGCAGCTAGTATCAGCTTTTTTCCTCCTACATGTTTATTCACTTTCTCCCAAATTTGTATGGATGTAAAAAAGTGCCAAAAATGCTGTTTTTTATTTTGTATTTTCACAAAATGAATAAAAGTTTTGTAGATCTCTGACTGTAATCTAAATACCTTGTCGTGTGTAGATTTATCCAGCTCATGTTTGATCAGATTATGTTGCTTCAGTGATTTACAACTAAACATACAGGATTCCAGATGAATTATAAAAAGTGTAAACTGGAAATTTAATCCACAGAAAACGGCAAATCCGATTCTGTCTTCAGCCACTGTTGTGCTTTCACAACTGCACAACACAGGGTGGCGCCCAGTCCCCACAGATGACACGCTTACAAAAGCAACATAAAGTTGCTCATTGTCTAACTGACAGATGATTTCTCATTTTTCTCCCCTTTTGATCTCTCATGCCACTCCCTGACAGAACAATGGTGAGCCTCATCGCTCATATCCAAACCTGCCACTAAATAGAAAAAAAAAACATACTAAAAGATCAAGAGCATATTTTCTGGGTCAGCTCTTACTTCGTTTAAAATAAGCTTCTAAAATTTACAAAATTAAAGTTTGGTTTTGCGGCCGACATCCAAGGAGGTGCATTCTTCTGCTTTTCCAAGTTTCATTGGAATTTGATCCCGATGGATTTGTAATCAGCTGATTGTAAACATTTTCAGTTTGCGTGATTTTGGTTAGCCTCTGAGTCACTGTTAGCCTTGGAGTTCCTTCACTTCCCTACAAACTCACATCAGCGTGGCACATGTCTCTTTACTGTAAGAAAACTGATAATAAAGTCATACAACATAAATTAAAAAAAAAATCAAACTATTACTGTTGCTGTAAGCTTGAAAAGGATCCACCTGAAGACATTGTCATCTTTTTCTGGTTCAGACTGCATCAAAATATCTGCGTTCAGGCCCAAACCCTTAAAGGGGCAGTATACTGTTAACGTCAGTTGTTATAAAAACTTTATTTATATAAAATATGACTTAAAAGAAATTTAACTTCCTAACTTAACACCTTGAAATTGGGTCTCTGTCTCTTTAAAAACTCCTGCTCTTTCTGAAGCTCCACCTTCATGAATTTGTCACAACATGGTTCCTCTATTAATCCTTTAACAACATTTTTCCCAGTGATGCTCTGAGAAATGGCTAACGAGCTCAGCAGATGCTCAGTTTCACCAGGTGTTTGCTGATTGATGCTGGCTAGTCTGAAGGAGCAGAGAGGGGGAGTCACAAGAAGGGTCTGCTCTGTGATTTTTGCGAGGAGCTTCATTCTGGAAGGCGCACCAGATCCAACCAGGTGTTTGGCACAGCTGAATGAATGGAATAACATAATGAGATGTAAAGTTCACAAAATTAGATTTTACATAATACTGCCTCTTAAAAGCTAACTAGGAGGTGAAGCCTAAGCCATAATTCTAAAACAAAACAAAAAAGCCCCAACATTTAACTTAGAGACTGTTTATTTTTGTCCAGAAAAAAAACAGTCTCTAAGGGCTTTGTGTTGTGTTTAGAATATGAAGCAATTTATTGTCGAAACAAATTGGGAAACCAGTCGCTGCCTTTCAGCTTACAAAATGGTAGAGGAGGATAATGGGGAAAGGAAGAAGGACATGTCTTAAGACTGACCTTATTTTGCTGTAATAAATATATTTTTTCAGATTATGAGTATAGTTGAAGTATGTGAAGGCAAGTCAAATATTGAGTTTCATATTTTCCCTTCAGTTTCTAATAATAATTCAGATGTCCTGTGGCTATCCGCTTTCATTTCACATCCAACCACTTCCATGAAAGACTTAACTTTGCAGTAAAAACCACATGTTCATTGCCTGATGTTTCTGTCTCTTGCACAATGATTTTGGCACGCCTACAGTTTTCACATTGTAGGAGGATGGGAAAAAGCTCAGCTGTGGAAGCTTTCTGCACCTCCTTACGAAAGTAAAGTACGATACATGCTGTGTGGAAGAAAAAAAACGCTGATTCGTCATGCCTGAAGTCAGGAAGACGGAGTCATGTAAACAGTTAAAAACAGAATTACCCAGAGAACGCCAAGCGTCTCCTGATGAAAATGCACAAACGCGACGTAAAAAGCACAGGTTAATGCCAAGGAGCAAAAACAAAATAAAAAATCACTGGATAGAAAATGAGATGACGACTCTTCTGAAAAGGAGCCAACATTCAGATTCAAAACATGTGGTAAGAGGTCTGGGAAACGGGACCAAGGTGCAGTAGGAGAAGCACCCGAGTGAAAAGAAACGGATAACTGAGAACAGCAGACCAGGAAGATAAGAGGAGACAGCTGGAACGTGGATGCTCAGATGCTTTAGTTACAAAATGAACTTCTTAAAGTAGCCGGAAAATATTAAAGGATTTCAATGTTCAATTGGTTTTTACACACTATTACTTTTCTGTTGTTAATATGACTTGAAGTAATAATAATCTGTGAAAAGATCAAACTCCTCTAATAAATGTACCACTCCCAACCAAAAACAACCAATCAGATCCAGGACGATGGTTTTAGTGTTGTCCATTATGTTTGTGTACATGCTGCTCAATGTGTTTATGGTAGAGAAACAACTTACTGTTCCAGGAAAACCGTTTATCTGCCATCATCGGAGGCTATACTTACTAGCCTTAGCATTCTTGGCAGGCTGTGATGAACCAGCTGCAAAGTAGCAGAGAGCAATGGGGAGGGTCTGAGCAGCATGTACACAAGCATAATTGAAAGTAAGACACTTCTCTTGGCTCTGAATCGTTGTTTTTGACTGAGTAGTGTATTTCTGCAGCTAGTAGTGTAAGCTCTGGGAGAATTATTTTTTTGGCTTGATTTTTTTCATTCATTATCTGTCTTAAATTATACTGTCAAAACATAACGGTAATATGATGTAACATTAAAAAAAACAGCACATTTTTTGAAAGTTACAAGTTGCATATTTAGATACATTTTGCTTTTATAAAGTAAATCAGCATAACCGGGGGTGGGGTGGGGAAATCTGTCTTATTGAATGCTATTTTATTTTATTTAATTTTACACAGTTTTTCTTTTTTAAACTGATACGCTGACCGGAAGTACGTTACATGTTCAGTTCAGAGTATGCGTGTCCCAGGAAGATTATAGGCGCTGCACCGTCTTCTACCTACGATTCTAATGTAAGTGATTATTACTGTCTGTGTGAATAATCAACCAGTACTAATGTGACGATAGTTTAAATGTTCATACACCACTGTTATTAGACTGTTATTAGATTTTATTATGAGACTGGAGTTGTTTAGGTCAGCATTGGTCTTGGTTTTTTTCGTAGTAGTTATTAGCAGTAAAGATTTTGAGATTGCGGTCGTTTAGTTTTAAGACAATAGATGTCCGATTTTTTTTTCTTGGTCTGTGTCAGACAAGCCTTAGCTTCGTTTTATGGGACATGCTAACCTTGATTTACACTAAAATATGAACTGCACAGCAACATCGCCAGAGTTAAAATTTCAGTGTTAAGCACATATTAGAGTGCATTGTTGAGACTTTGGTGCTGTATACACAATAAATAACTCAATACAAATGTGATAACATAATATTAAGGGTGTTGATGGTTTTCAACACAGACAGTGTAACCTCGAACGACCAGCTGCTTGACCAGGTCAGCTTCTGGAAGAATCCCGCCGACGCCATTTTCTTTGCTCGGTGAACTGACTAAGTGGGGGAGTATGTAAGTAGCAAACTTCTAATATTTTTTTTCGGTCATTTATACTTATTGTTGTTGAAATATTTCGATATTTGGAGTTTTGTTTAAGTCTTGTTAAGAGAGGAAAAATTCTTGAACTTTAAAAACCTTTTGACTCATTAAATCCTCTCTTATGCCCGGGTTCAGAAAAATGCTGTGCGCAAAGACTGAGATCACGCAGAGATAATAGCGTCACAATTATCAGCATTTATTCAAGACAGATGCATACTATCACCAGACAAGCACATCACATAACATCAGAAACCTTAGAGCACAAACAACACATGAATTTACCTGAGAGAGAAAAAGACAAAAGATGGAAACGACAAACAAAAAGCAAAGACGTCTTTGGAGAAGTTGCAAGCGCAAAATCTGATTTGTTACTTCAGTGTAGAAAGTTTTATCTTCTTTTCTTTAATTTATTCAAACAAGGCGTATCTTTGCTCATCCAACCAGGAGCTATCTCTGACCCTCTCTCAAGCCAGAAACCTCTGCCGTGTTTACGGCCTTTCACAGATGAGTGTGAAAAGCTAGAACTTCCACTGTATTGTTTTCCCACAGACAAAAGGCAGTTCAAACGATCCTAGCAAACCATCTGCTGGAACTACAAGTAAAATAAAGGTCAATAGGCCAGAATAAGTTACTGATTTAAAACCACAATTTAGGCCATTTGAATCAAGACATGTTAAGTTTTAAAACTAGCTTATTTCAAATTTATTTTCTCAACAGTTTTGGTGGATGGACTGAAACCTTAATGCATTCTTTGAACGATAACCTTTCAACACTTACTTGAAAAGTACTCGAGACAATATTTGTACGTAGTAAATATTCTGTAAAAAAAAAAAGTTAGCACAACTGCGGCTTTTCTAATGCTCCTTTAAAAAGGCAATTCTCACAATCCTTCATACAATCATTACAATGTTTTCAGTTTCTCCAGGGAATGGATTTAAGGATTACTTGTACTGCAAAATGAAAGTAAAAAAAACAGAAACAAGTTATTTTGCTTGAGAAATCTCTCGGAGTTGTATAACTTTACATGACCAAACACAACATCTGTGTGTCATTACCAGCGCTTTATACAAGTTAAATTAAATTGCGTAACAACAAATGGAAACTGTTAAAGTGCTGGAACATTCGGAGTTGATTTTGGATGTGAACATGGAGCAGGGATTGAGAAAAAAAAGTGCTTTTCCTGAGAAAGAAAAACAAAGTTTCTAGAACAGAGCGAGAGATGAGTTGCTTGGGTGGTGGAGTTGCCGAGAGATGAAACGATAAAGAACAGGACCCAAAGCAGGAAACAATCAGGCTCTATTACAGACCAAACGTCAGAGTTTTAGGGCGAGTCATGCAGCTTTGGGTGGCACACACCAGAAACACACGTTCACAGCGAGATGCACATCGAAGTCCAGCAGCAGGCTTCATGATGTCAGCCGGGGGAGAATCTCTGGATTACAAAACACTTTGTAAGTGTCTGCACAGTCGCTTCTGTCTGGATTGCTAACTCGCTGTCCTATGCGCTCCTGCTGAGCATGTCATGTTGGTGAGATCGGATGCAAGCTGCCATGTAAAAACACGCGGACAGCCTCGAATGTTTTGACACATGCAGGCCCTTCAAAACAAGAGCTTGAAAAAACCCAGGTCACACTCCAGCCGTCCTTATCATCAGACCACATGCTGCTAACTTCCCATTTCAACATGCCCCCTGTACGGTTGAAATCAGGAGACAAAGGCCAGATTCATATTTCTTCTAGAGTTCTGTAAATATTCAATTAGAGAGCCTAAAATAGCTGAGCTCTTGACTTGTTACAGTCAATAAGGTTGTGACCCTTTAGTCATTAGCCATTTTAAGACAGCCTTTGCTCTAACATTAGAAGTCTCTAAGTGTCCAACTGTTTCCATTCAGAAACATTCATACACTTGTCTTTTTGGACTTTTGCCATATTACAGCTTGTAGGAAGACTCCATTCAGATTATATAATTACCAGACTGTACAGTAGCTGTTTTTTGTTGTTTTTTTTAATGCAGGAAATAAGTACTGAATACATAAATGAAAATATTTAAAAGGTCATAGAAAGCCAAGAAGCAAACTAAAATGTGTCAATATTTACAAAGCATTCCTGTTGCCATGTGCAGCTCACTATAGTTTAATATTAACTGATGGGCCATAAACAAGTTTCTGATTACCAACAGTATTACATTAAGTTGAATGATTAATATGTAGAGTAAAACAAACAAACAAAAAAAAACACTCCCAAAAAATCTTAGTTTTGCAAAAATATACTTAGGGCAATTTTTAAAGCAACATATCAAAACTTTTGAGTGCCCAAATGACCACCAGTGAAGACATAATCCAGATAAGAAAAGAACATAATTTTACCATGAGCATCCATGGCCATGTGTCCCTTCATCTAAAGTGTTGTCCAATAAATCATAAGTTCTTCTATGAAGCTTCAAAAAGTTCTAGAAGTAGCAAGTTCAGTTTTTCTAATTAAAACACTAGCAATAGTAATTCACTGAAATACAATTGCTTATATGCACACTCATTGCACAAGACTTCACTGCTTAAGAAAGTTTGCTGCAGAAGATTTGAACAAGACAGTGAAATTCTAGGAGAATATAGTCTGGTCGTGTGGGGCCAAAGCTGAATGGTGGTCACACACACACACACACACCATCATGGGATGTTTCAACATCATGCTGGAAGAAAACTAGTTAAGGACTAGTAACAGGTCAGTGGTAGTTGCAATTATCCCAGTTTGTGAAGATAAAAAACCCAAACAATCAAAAAACGCTTGCAAGGTTCTGTCAGTACTCTTTAGATACAGTCAGAAATATTACCACATGCTGTTTAGTGACTTATTCCAAACAGCATTGGGAGGTGTAACTATTTGCACCAGTTAGTGCACATAAGAGGCCACCCATTTTTGTTCATTAGATTGGCTTCCGCTTATTTTCCCATGGTTCTCTGTTAGTGTGTTGCACATGAACTATGACCTTTGAGCTGATATCGGTGGTATGAATGATCTGAATGTCAGCAATGCCTTCTGTGTCTGCTCCAACAGCCTCGTCTTGATATAATGGCAAAGACAGTTGACAGTTCGAGACCGCTCTGAGTGATGTTTGTGAATGCAAGAAAATATATCAATCATGGCTAACATCAAAACTTAATTTCTCTGAGAAATGCTAGCTCCAAATATTAACATGCATGACAAGCAGAGATTTGAGTACTTTTTTTATTGTTTTACAAACTGTTACCATATCACTTCCCAACAGATTTTACTTGTGCCGCAATTGCATTGTCATAAACATAAAATATTCTCTACTCTCACTTACAAATGTACATATATAATCATTTACTCTCTTGTAGAAATTAATAAATTAGAACAATAAATAGTATTTTATTTGACAAAAGCAGCAGACATATCAAATGGCTTATAACAAATGAAAGTATTTGTTTAGGGCATTGTATATTGTGACAGTCTGGCCACTATGCCACATTTTCTTCAAACTTAGTTTTTAACCAAAAAAATGTCCAAGGAAGTAATGGATTACTTGGATGTAGATCTGCCAGAGCCACATGAACTTGGGTCAGTTAGTTGAAAAGGTTACCGAGAGTGGAGAAGGGAACCCTTGGCCCCCTTCTCCACTCTCCCATGGCCCCGCCACATCAAAAGTTGCCCCAAACCCAACCGGTGTACATGTTTCTCAACCTCCAACACCTTGCTATCACTGTAGCTCTGGGGGGTGGAAAATAGTCATGTGAAGTGGAAAGCAAGGTTGAGATAAACACTACCAACCAGACCCTTGCACAGAGCTCACGTATCAGGAAGTGGCAGAAGGCAGGAGCTGGGCCTGGAGAGTTCATGGCTTGTCAGGTTGCCGGAGGCAGGCCATTTCTTTGCACCAAGGCACATGAAGTGCTGATTAGTGTTTGCATTGCACGGGGAGGCCAGAGATAAGTGGAGAGGAAGACAGATGTCAGGGGAACAAAGAGGAAGGAGGATGAATGACCCACTAGTTCCCACCAGTCTGCATAAACTGTAAGAGGCTCAGTACTTGGAGAAATTCTTTCACCACTGTGGGTATGAGAGCATACCTTTCCATCACTGGATACCAAACTGGCTGTAGATCTGTTGCACAGTTCTACTTTCACTCTGGTGCGTGACAGATAGTGACTAATGTTCATACCTTTCCTCTACAAGATGAAGTACTTGTTTACTTTACGGTACAATATACATGTTTGTCCACTTGCAGTGCACAGATGTTCATCAGTTTTAAATGAGCACTCCTAGTCTCACAGAAAAAAAAAAACTTAGAGATTTCAATCATTGTCCTTTCAGTTCTCAAAGACCTCTGCTCAATTTCTTGCCGCTGGTGTTTAGTATCCTTCCTGTTGTGGTAAGACTTTACAGAAAGTTTGAATGTCTGAAAGAGGGGACTATCTGCAGCCGCACTCAGCTACTACCATTCCCTCGTACTTGTACTTGTAAGTGACCACACCTGTGTCATCCAGGTAGAGTAAGGAGATGGGATCCAGCTTGGTTGGCACACAACAGGCTCGTGCTGTTTTCTGGGGACTGTGGATATTCACTAGTGTCTGGACTATGGCATGTTTGGTAGGTGTGACGTGCTTTGTCAATGGGTATGAACAAACACCAGCACATTCAAAGGCGTCATAGCCAGTGGGTGCAAGGATCCAGCTATCCCAGCCAATGTCTTTAAACTCTACGTACAGAGATTGTTTCTTGCAGTGGTTTCCTTTGGCGTTGCGACGAATGCGGGACGCTGTGTCATAGATCAGGTTGGAACGCATCTGGATGAGGTCTTCCTCATCTGCTTCAGCCTCACTCTCGTCCTCACCCCACAGCCCACCCAGGTCTCTCCCGAAGTCATTCTGCAGAACAGCACTAGACGTCTCATGGTCTATCATCTCATTCAGCTCACGCCTGTCGTCACGGTGATCACTGCTCTGATCATCAGAGAAGACAATCAGAAGGGGTTTATGTTTTTCCTCTGGGCTGTTTTCAATCCTCATGTCACCTTCAAGTGGAGCCTCATCTTTGCTGGTCTCTTTCGTACTCTCAACATTTTCGTCATCAGCAATGCTGGAAATCTGTACTTCTAAACGGTGTGTTGTTGCTCCATCAGATTTGCACCAACGCTGCACAGCGGCAGTGAGGTCAAAAGCTTCCCAACCATTATCTGTCCCAAACACCTGGCGTGAAGCCAGTTCCAAAAACTCAGTTCGCTCCTCCACCCCTGCAAACTCATCTCCCCGCGTCATCTTTTCATCGGTCATGTTAAGCCAGTCGTGCGATGTCAGTTCATAGATGGTGACCTTGCGGTCAACACCGGCGTAAAGGTGCCGGTCAGTCTGGACTAGAGTGTAGAGGCGTAGTTCAGCTGCCGTGATGCGTTCATGATGGGGGATTGACACGTTGAAGAGCAGTGGGTGGCGTCTCACCCCTCCTTCTCCCACAACACTGGGATTTGAATCTGGACAAAAACACAAATTTGAAGTTAAAGCTCTGTGTTGTTCCTTCTGTATTGCTACATTCTGTATAGCTGAAATTATAGACAAATTTCATCCCAAAGCAAAAGATACATTTACTCTCTGACTTTCTCTTGTATCAAGCTAAACAAAACTCAGAACTTTCATCAATTTTTTTTTCTTAAAAGAGGATTTGCTGGTATTGTAGTTAAAGTAATGTCTGCAACTGGTATAGCTAACACTTGTACAAGCTTAGAGGAAAAGCATTATTAAATCACATGTGGAATAATAATTAGTATCCATAGCAGTCTTTTTGGAATAATTGTAACTAAAACAGATTTTTTTTATGCTTAATTTCAAAGTTAAGTTGATCGTTGTATCTGGGAATAAGTGTATGGCAAGCAAACACATGCCAAAAATTCAAGCAGGTCCTTTTCCCTAATTTGCACTGTGGAATTCTCCCTAGGTTATAGATTTTGAAAAGGAACTTTCACCTATTTTAAACTGTTCCAAAAACAGGAGCAAAAACGTACCTTCATTTTTGAAGCTGCGAATAATATTGGCTGTGGGCATGGCAGTGCGGTCATTAGCAAAGCGGTTATAAAGCTCCATCATGTACTCGGGTGGATCCTCTCGTGCGCTTCCAGCAGACAGGTTTGAAGGACCCAGTCCGGACAGGTTGAACGTCCGCAGAAACTGCTCCTTCAGGCTCTCCAGTAGGTTTTTCATCTTTGCACTGTTGTCCTGATCCAACGGTGATGGATCCACCACACCTCCATGCCCGTCCCCCAGTCCTGGATCAGGACGATACCTCTGATGAGCGTTGGAGATGGGGCTGCCCTTTCCAAAGCAAGGCTCCCGGAGCAGCAGGAAAGAAATCAGCAAGAACAAAGTCTTGGATGTGCAAATGGTTCCCAGTTGAGAGACCCAAATGCTCGCCATGGGAGAAAAAAATCTGCAGCAACCTATTTTATGCCAATGGCCTGTGGAGGAGCTTAAGCAAGAAGGCCAAAAAACAATGCTGTAATTGTCCAAAAATTTAATTTAGTTCTGATCAGTTCACCTATGACCTGAGACAGTTCTTGTTCCCTGGCAACAGCTGAAGAAATGTTGACCCTTGCATTGACCAACGTGAACTTCTCTATAGGCTTGTGTTCTCCTGGTACTCCTCTCCAGATGTCACAATGTTTATTCTCATGCGCACCTTTTGAAGTTCCTTGCAACAGGACGGTGGTTGCGGTGACAGGGTAGCCAAGGCTCGTGTTTGTCTGTCCGACTCATCTCTGTTGCGTCCTCTCCTCAGTCAGACGCTGTCTGTGCTCACCTCTCTTCCCAGCTCTGGGTTTCTGTCCCTTATCTATGATATGGTGGGCTACGCATTGCACAGTGCTTATGGTCTGTTTGTGGTGTGTGTGTGGGTGTGTGTGTGTGTGTGTGTGCCTGTCTTCCCTTTAACTTTGTGTGATGCAGTAGCTTGTGTGTTATCTCACAGCGTCCTTAATGAGGATTTTGTAAACACTGTCCTGTAGCCTCTTCCTTGTGGAAGAGCTATTTTGTTTTGGTGGGCGTTCCGAGGATGATAGTCTTTATTTGTTTATTTGCTTTGTAAATGGTGGAGTCCTCGAAGTGACTTTCCAGGCTACATTGGGCATTTCTTTTTGACAAAATACACTGTGGGTCTGTTGATACGGTTGATGCCTCCATCAGACAACGGCAGGCTAAATGAAATAGGAAGGCAATGAGGTGTAGGGCCTTTATAGCAGCAAACAGCTTCTGAGTTTACTTTGGGTGAAGCTGCTTTTCAGAGTCGGCACTACACAATAAACAAAACATATTATGCTATCTTTGAGATATGCTCCATTCTCTTTTGACATTGTGTTTGTAACATAGTTCTTTGGGACAAGTGGCCTCTTTGAAGATAGGGGGAAAAAGACAGTTGTGGACCAATCTGTAAAAACCCCTGGTAATGAAATGTGCCTTTTATTGCAATGACATAATTCTACCTTTTTTTTGTTTGTTTGTTTTTGAAAACTAACTTGTATTTAAGTACATTTGCATAGATTACATTTGTATACATTAGTATTATGTGTTGCTTTGGCTTTGTGCATTAGACAATTTTCTTTCTAGACCCAGTTTTAGTTTTACAAGGAGTCTTATGATATCACGCACTCCAACAACATTCTCAAAGTCTTTAAAAGTAAGACGGGAACACAGCATCACAGCTCATTCGCTGCACCTGACAGTGCAGTTTTTCCACATATTACCTTTTTTCACTAGAATTTTTTTTTGTCAAAAAAATTAACCTTTATCTCATCCGATCAAACCACATAGTTCCAGTTAAAGTCATAGTAGAATTAAACAACATTTTGTGATGATAGGAAACATCCCTCACAAACAAGCAGTTGTTGTAGAAGGTACCCAATGATTGTTACGGAGACCATTTAACCCTAGAAACGTTCAGGAGACCAGAACTCTTTACTGGAGATTAATAACATCTCAGGTTCTTTGTGTCATGTTATATTTTAATAATGGGAAGCAGAAAGTAATGAGAATTTTATTAAAAGTTCCCAGATACAATGATCAACTTAACTTTGAAATTAAGCATAAAAAAAGAATCTGTTTTAGTTACAATTATTCCATAAAGATTGCTATGGATACCAATGATCATTCCACATGTGATTTTGTTATTTTGTTACTTCCTGTGGGATTTTTTTTTTTTTACCCAATAGTCAAGTTTATCTTTATAGCACATTTCATTAACAAGTCAGTTCAAAGTGCTTTACATCATAAAAGCAAAATACAGTCAGGCAATTGCAAAACCAGCAACAAACATTATTGTCAAATGCCATCATCATCATCATCATCATCATCATCATCATGAAATCAAGTAAATACACATCAAATTATTGGTCAATGTTCCAGTTATTACTGATCAAAAGCATCTCTGTATGGGTAGGTTTTTAGTTTTGAGTTTTGATTTAAAGTAACTCAGTGTTTCGACTGTTTTCTGGACATTTCCTCCAGATTAGTGGAGCAAAAAAAAAGAAAAAAACTTGCATGAACAGACATACCCAAATTTATTTTCGTGTTTGACCCTATGCTCCTGCTATAGATGATGCCTATTTAAGGCTTTTTAAACAACTGAATACGGGTCTCATTGTTTTATTTCTAACACCGGACAAGAACCACCAAATTGCTTCATTATAACGCTTCAAGACATTCCTCCCGATTAGGACGCCAACAACAAGTCAAAGGTGAAATCTGCTATGGCCCACCCAGCATTGTAAGCGAACCAAAATGGGCCCTCTCCCGCACGCTGACTCTAACTTTCACATCGTCCCGCTCCAATTGCATTAACAGCCGCCGGTTCCTCAACGAATAGCTTCCCCGTTAGTCACCTGAACCCTCTTCCACCATGCGGCTATCCGTCATTCCTAAACTTCTTCGTGTGACCCCCAAGATACACTTCTGATTTCAGTGCGTCACACAGATGGGAAAGAATGAGCTTTTCCTGCCTCTGCCACTCGTCTGCCAGGCTGACAGTTGACAGACGTGTTGTTATCTGCTGCTTTGTTGAACTGCTCCAGCAACAGACTATCACATCTTCCTGATGGGCTTAGGAAGGCTTGATAACGCCAGTGTCCTTCTGCACACACAGCTCCGCCTGGCCTGGCTCCATGTGGCCTCCATTACTGGTCTTGGGGTGTGGATTTGTGGAGGCGATTGAAACTATGTCAGGGCCGATCCCTTAAACTGTCCTTTTACTTAGTTTCCTGATGTTTATGATTTCCAGTTGTTTGCCCTGTTGGATAAAAAGTAGTGTGGTCAATTGATTAAAAAATTGAATCAGATCAGTCACACTAGTGCTGTGATTAATCACAATTGCACGTTTTCGAAAAATGTTTTATTATCTCAAACCAAGCATCTAAATTTTCCAGATTTTCATGTTTAAAATAAGTCAATTTGTTTCAATTGTAGTTTAGAAATGAGGACACTGGTTGTGCTTTGGTAGAAAGAAAATTCACAGTTTCAATAAGTAGAAAGCTGCACACCATCCTGGTTTTATCCAAACGTCCATCGCAGTATTTTTAATTTTTTTTTTGTTTTTAAGTTTTTTTTGCCAGTATTAAATTTTATTTGCCAGTAATCTGACAGGAAGAGGGGAAATACATGTGGGAAAGGAATCGAGGACAGGATTCGAAGTCGGGACGGACTTATCTAGGTCTATGGCCTCTGTGTACGGGACGCGATTTGTAACCGCTGTGTTTTTTGAAACCAAATTTGCCGCTGAGCTCACCAGTCTGATTCTCCTTTCTCATCTTTTCACTCGCGTTTGCGACTCTGCATTGTTGGTCGCATTCTTTGAACTGTGTAACCCTCTTTTTAAGTAATGCGATTAATCTGCATTATGTAATATTGACACGTTAATCTTTTTAAAATAATAGCATGGTTAACATGTTAAAAGCCCATCATGGACCATCATGGTGCATGCATATAGTCAGTAATAAAGCTGGAAAAACAATGCAATGCTTATTGCAAACACAGTATAGGCATGTTTTATCTTTTGAAGATTTTAAAACATCCATTCATGTTTTAGGGCAGTGGAATAGCAAAATAATGTAAAAAAAACAAACAAACAAACAAAAAAAAACCAGTGATTTTAAGCCCCACTTGCCTTCTAATTACATATCCACAAACCTTCAAGTGCTATCTTGTCTGTGGTTAATGTGTTCAGTCTCTGTTTATGACTTTTCCAACTGTGCCTGGGGGAAAGACATAGTTGTGCAGCTGCTGAAATCTCCCCGATGTTTACAGTTAGAGCAATTTTTTTGTTCTTCCATTTGATAATGAGTTTGCAGCATGAAGTAATGTATTACTTCTTGCAGACAACAGCTGTTCAATTATGCCCACAGAGCACAAATACTGATAAACATGTCTAGAAATCAAAAACAGTGTGATGAAATGAAAGTTGGGGTAAAATTACAGTGGATCTCCGAAGTCCCATTTTAAATGACAAGGTTTTGTGATATGAAAAACGAGACTTCTGTTAATGTGACATATGTTGTTAAAAACAAAACAGTCTAATCTGACGTGGAATAAAATTCTTGAAGTACATTTTGATTTGTTTTCTGTCTTGTTTGGTGGGATCCATCCATTTTTACTTGGAAATATTTTTTCAAACCTACCTTGTAAAGCCTCTCCAAATCTGTCTCTTGTCCACAGCCACCTTTATCAAAGCATTAAAAATAATCTGTCACATTTAGTTCTGGACTTTGTCTAGGCCATTCCATTTTTGTCTTGTGAAGTAGATTCCTTAGTTAGTTTGGGTGTTGATGCTGTTTTCTGTAAAGTTAAACTCCAACCTTAAAGTTCTGACTGGTATTTGGAACAGTTTACAAAATAATTTAATTCACAAACACGCACAAAAATGCACAGTATGTTTTATTCAACATGTAGGTGTGGTATTGTTTCCACACAAAACACTGTTAGAAATTGTGGCCCATTATTCAAGGTTTGCTTTCATTAAATGATAAAACATCTGGCACAAGGTTTTTGGAAATGTTTGTATCGTTCCCCTGACTGATACCTTTAAACTACTCTTTCTTAACTATTGCTTAGGATAAGAGATGCAACACAACAAATGAAATAAAAACGCTACAGGGAGAGCTGAGCTTTATTTCACGTTAAACAGATTCATCAGGCAGATGTGAACTCTTAAAGTTGACATGTAAACTGTGCATAATTTATTGAAAAAATATAAATCCACACCTTCCCTTACGTCTAATATTCATATTCATTAAAAAAGCTTTAATTTGTGCTTTTCACTAACTTACGAAAGAAGAGACAGATATTGACATAGACAGCAGCTTTTACGCAGTCCTGTTGAATCTGATTAGATGGCTTTCAGAGTCGTGTTGCCCAGTCATGTGTTAAATTCATTACTTCCAGGTGTGGCTCTTCCTGCCCCCTGCGCTCTGCCAATGCTGCCCCAGATAACAGTGACTGAACGGTAAGGATGCATCTTCTCAAGTATAAAACCTCTTAAGACAATAAGACTTTTCTTAGAAGCACAAGCACATGAACCAATAACTTATCTCTAATAAAATATTCCAGCAGTATCAAACTGCCGCTATTAAATTAGCTCTGGTAATGTTATCAGACTTAGAAAATACAGACTATCGGACAAGCTCCTTTTTTTCTTTTTTAAGTTGAAGCTTGTTTTTCTCGGACGAGGAATTGCTGAATGTCTCTTTGCAGCTCGTCGTTGCGTTTCTGGGCCTGGTCTCTGCTGCGTTCTGCATTCTTCAAGCAGATCTCTAGAGCAGCCACACGGCGGCGCTCTGCCTCCAGAGCAGCCTGGAGCTCTGCCACAGCGGCCTTCAGCTCCTTGTTCTGCTGTTCTATCCTGCAGGAATCAGAGAGAGATAGTCTGTTCATATGGGAAGTAGGCATGTGGGAATGCTTGTTTTACATTAAGAAAGTTCTAACTACCGGCTGAACTTACGTTTTAGCAAGCTGTTCAGGGTCCTCCTTCTGATTTGGCTTGCTGTTGACCTGCTGCACCGCTCTGTTCGCCATCAGGCTGTCCACGCTCTTTTGGTGAGTCAGCACCCGCGCAGGCTGAAGGCTGCTCTCAGGTTTCTGGGCGGCGGTGGTGGAAGAAGAACTCGTGTGGTCACTTCCCCTCCGCTCTGTTAACCTGCTCCCATCCTCCTGGACGCTCATCTGAGTTCCTCCGAAAAACGACCCCGAAGTCCGCAGGTCCAGGATTTTGAAAATGTCCTCAGACAAAGTCCCGCTCTTCTCTTCGCCGCTCTCGTGGATGCGGCTCCACCTGTTGAGGGCGTCCGCCTTGGCTGCCATCCCGGTGAGGGGGCAGTTGAAGGTGGGCAGGGTTTGGGTGCGCTTGCGGGGACTGCTGGACCAGTCGTCCGCGCCGGGCGACGTCGGGTCCTGGACGACCGGCTTGTGGAGGAAGTCGCTTCTTAGTGGACCTGGACTGTCGATGTCCTCCTCCTCCTCTGGAGACTCAGACATAGACGCATCTCCCAGCTGAGCAAAACAGATAAGGTTAGTTTGAACCACATGTGGTCAATAAATTAGACATTTTGGAACAGAGGAGGAGAAATTTTTATGTGGTTCATCGTCATGAACAGTTGGCTGGACAGCGAGCTTTATTTTAATCCAAACATAAACAACATTAGAATTTATTTGGTTCTGGTCTCCAAAAGCACCAAAAACAGTATTTCTTTCCACACTCCTTGTTATTGAATCAACAAAGCATCACAATTTCAACAGAACAAGACTTCACCAACCCACTAACATCTATTGATACTACCCTCAGGGTGCAGGTAGCATAAGAGGTGCAGCAAGAAGCCTGATTCCCTCGGTAATAAAATGCATCAATAACAGATACAGCAGAAAGCGATTTGCGTGTCTTAAATGTGATGGTTGGAAGGTGATGATGCAACCTGTGTTATGCAAGTCTAGTCCATACCTCGGCAGATTCCCAGCCCACAAAGCTCCGAGGGGCATTCTTCTGACTGTCAGCCTTGTTTGAAGGGGAAGCTGGAAGAACGTCTTTGGAGACAGGAAACAGAGTTTCGTGCTGCTTGATCATCACTCTCATCAAGTTCTGGATCTGAGGAGTTGCTGTGAAGAAAATCAGATAAATGTAACAAATTGTCTTCTGAGTGTTTCCTCATCAAACTTTTGAGAACTTTGTCGTTCCCTGGGTGGACGCAAGGTTGAATGGGGCCTCGAGCAGAATTAGACTTGGGGCCCCGTCTTGCTGTCAGGAGTATCAACACCTTTAACAGCGTTTAAAGACAGATTTAGTGGAATCTGAGGAGGGAGTGGAGTTTATTATAGTGCGTTCACACCAGTAACCCTATCGCGCCACGCTAGATGCTCGAAACATGCCACAACGGCCCTCGACACGCCACCACAAAGACTTTGAATGTAAACCAGACACACCTGACGCTCAACACACGTTTGATGTGAACACACCGTTAGCCTGGGCTGAAAATTTGAACTTGTAGGACCAGATTGTTTCTATGGTAACACAACAATTAAAAATAAATAAAAATAAATATATATATATATTATATTGTACTTCACACTTTGCTAAATACATTTCCCATTTCTTTTTAATTTGAAATGTTAAGCAATTTACCATACTTGAACATTACTGAATTTGTCAAATGTAATGGTATTGCATTGTAAATAAACAGAAATAAAAATTTAGATCTACTGCCGGTGTTAAAACTCTAGCATTCATGGGAGGCCCCTGATGGTTTGAGGGAACCTTAGAACCGGCTTAGCTCACTTGTGGCTGCTGGTAATGTTTTTATGTTGCAAGTTAACAGAAACCAAAGTTGTTGTTTTTTTCTTATTTTGTTTTCCCAAAGAGTCAGAATTATTTTAAGGGCTTCTGCATAACATTTGTAGAGGTCACAACAGTTTAAAGCCAAAACACCAATAAATAATTTCAGTGCTGAATTACAGTGACAAGATCTGTGAGAACGTAAGGGAGGCCAGTGAGTTTTAAGATGTTCTCACCCTTCATAACGGTCATCGGATCTTCTAGCTGAGGTTTGAGCAGGTTGATTCCCATCACAGTTGCCAGGTTCTCCACATTCATCTTATTCACATCAGAGTGTTGCTGCACCTGAAATAAAAACCTGACAAGGACGGCATGTGTCTGGTCGTTAGCATGTCTGGATTACACAGCAAAACTATTCACATCCCCTGAACTTTATCACGTTACCATATCACAACCACAAACATATTTTATCGGGACTTTAGGTGAGAAACCCAAAGTATTGCATAATTCTGAGGAGATTAACGCACAGTAAGGTTATGAAGCCAGACCTTAAGTCAACTGAGAATCAGATGCTCCCCACCCAGTCTGACTCAGATTTAATGTGCAATATGCAGGTCACTAGAAAGTTCAACCTGGAAGCTGAAACCACAATTATGCTCCGTGTTGGGTTGAGCCCATCCCTTAAAATGCCAATGAAATCAATGAACCTTGCATATAACTGGACAAAAATGTGAAAAGTTCAATGGGGATGAATACTTGTGCGTGGCAGCTGTTTTTACCCATCTGGTGTGAGGGTCACGATTGCAGATGGGAATTATGGCTTTAATCTGGTACGTCTCAAATTGTGGCATTTATGTTTGAGTTGTGCACTGTCCCTTTTTTAAATCAAGTTTCTAATCATTATTATTACTGCTACTTACCGACAGACATAACTGAGAATGTTGTAGTTGGCTCTGGGGAGAAGAGCTACTTGTTGCTCCAGCTTCTCCCAGCCCTGCAGGGACATATCAACCATAGGTCAAAGCTTGTTTCAAATATTTAAGGCTGAATTTGCCGACACATTCACCGTCGTAGCAGCACACCTCTTTGCTCCTTGTATCCAGCAAGTTAGTGCAGTCCAGAAAGTCCTGGTACTGAGACCACGGCACCACAGGTTCAGGCAGCTCACGCAGGTACAGTTTGAGCAGCGACGCCACCGTGTGGACATCTGTGTCACTGTGGAAACAATATTCAGTGAGCGTGATCTCATTATTGTCCATTTAAACAATCCAGCATTATAAAAGGGTAAGTATTGCTGGGTGATTTTATGCTAATGTGGATTTCAAATGCCTTCTCAAGACTTTTAGTCATACAAAAGTTAAATAAATATGTTTGGAGACTTTTAAACAAGCATTGTTATGATGATGTATTGGTAGTGTTGCTAAAATGTAGATGACAAAACATTGTCATGGTAACAGAAAAAACCCCTAAAACACATTGTCTACCAGGTTTCAAATACTTAATGCAGTAATGACCTGAAAGCAGGTCATTACTGCATTACTCATTACAGCGAGTAATATAATGAATAGTTAATGCATTATATTACTCGCTGTACGTTTGCTGTAATTATTACTCATTACAGCGAACGCCCACATCCATCTTTATGGTTTGATAAAGATGGCTGTGGACAAGAGATAGATTTGGAGAGGCTTTGCAAGGTAGGTTCAAATAATTTGATACTTTTGATACTGTCTAGAATTTGAACCAAATCCAAAATTTGTTCAGGGTCGAGCCAAAACAGTTTGCTTGACAAGCCTGCAATAACAGCACAGAGAAAACCAAACGAGAATGCACAATGTAACGTTGTGTTAATCTACTAATTATCATCTAAACAGAGGAGTAGACGCACTGTTGAAGATAGAAAGTTTGTAATAATAGTGATGCATAAAATGTTTATAGTGCTTGTTTGGACACTCAAAGCTGCTTCCGTAGGGTCCAGTTCATTAGACCGTAACAAGCGCAGCACAATAATTGCGCACACAGGGACCCACTGCTCCAGACAATTTGAACTTGGTTCACAATTGGGAGTCATTTCAGATTATTACTTAATCTGATTGGATCACAAGACAGCTTAAAGTCTCCTAAACTCTGCAGTCGTCAGTTAAGTTCGGTGTTAAAGTTCCTGACAGAGCAACTGGAAAACGGCTGGACATGTTTGGAAACATTCTGGAAGAGAGACTCTTCTTTTTAAAAAAAGAATATGGCACCAGAACTGCTTCAGAGCTCCATCTAAATTCATTTTTAAAAAGTGAGTGACAAGATTAAAGAAACCCAAGCACAGGATATCACACCCACTGAAAAACACAGCAGATGATGATGTGGGATTGTTTAGCAGTAAAATGACCTGCTATAGATGACTTTGCATTTTACTGAATTGTGTGTGTACTTTGGGTTTTCTATTTACACACTGTGTATCTATTTTGGCTTCCTCTTTGCTTCCTAAATATGCCAGTGTTTTAAATAATAGAACCTGGTAAAGACCACATCATTTTCTCGCCTTCTGTTTTGCTCCCTTAGACTCAACCTGTTTTACTGGTGGTTTTAGAGCCTTTGACCCTGGCTGCAGCTTTTTACCCTGACATGCTAGAGAGTTCAGGCAGAACGTTGGGGACAAGCGGACATTCTGACAGACTCAACATCACAAGCTCCTCTGACAGCACTGTAGACTAGAACAGGATGTGGCCTCGCCCTCAGCTCAGAGAACTCCGAAATCTTTCAGTCTCTTTCTACTTCTCTCTCTTTCCTCCTTGTTTTTTTTTTCTCTTCTACATGAAACGTTGATGCTGATGTCTCCTTTTAAGGCAGTGGCTTTCTTCTCATAGATTTTCTACGCAGGGTAGACTTAGGCATGCTACAGAAATTTCTAGCGTAGTTTGGTCACAACCACATTTTTATCCGTAGAAGTTCTGACAACATTGTGAATATGCATTGAGTCGTCAGCACATTACCTCGGAAAGGAAGGCCTTTCTCCTGCGTCAAAGGCGTCTCTAAACTGTCTGACAGCGTTGTCCTGACCGGGAAGGCGGAAGATTCCCTCCTCTTCCAGCCCGTGCTCTATGATGAACTCTGCACACTTCTGTACCAGGATTGGTACTGTGTGAGGCCCGAAGCGCTGCTCATATGTTAAAGTGTCAATGAGACTCTTTCCGAACACTGTTGGAGAGGGAGCACAGGTCAGAGTTCATCATTCAGCAAGGAAGAGAGTGGGCAAAACTAGCATGAAAGATGAAAACCACTGCTTATCAAAAAGAACTCAAAAGTCCACATCCTATTGATCCCTGTGACGGAAAAACGTAAAAGTATTGCCAGGTGTCCCATATGGTCCATCTGACGTAGAGCTAACATCAATCCAACACGATATTGTGATGGTGAATGATAGTTGTTATTTTAAGCTCAAGCTTACTTGAGCTTAAAATATCAAGTCAGTAATATATATATATATATATCTGCAAAAGAATTTCTTCTCTGCCTTCTTCCAACGCTTCTATTGCCATCTGAAGAAACGCATCGCTCCCGATCAAAAACAAGCAATCAGAGCCAGGAGGAGGGTCTAATCTCTGTCAGTCACTCTTGTGTACCACAAGTTCAACGTGCTAATGGCGGAGAAACAACTTATCATTACAGGAAAACTCTTTATCCGCTGTCGTTGGTGGCCATGCTAACTAGCATTAGCAGTCATTGCAGGCTATGTTGTGGTGAACTAGCTTTAGTGTAGCAGAGAACAAGAGGGAGAGTGTGAACGGATTCTGATTTTCTGTCTGACTGAGCGGCGTATTTCTGCAGATGGCAATAGGACTGTTGGGAAGAGGAAGAGGAGGTTTATTTATTATATTTATTATTTTTTTTGCGGATTATCTGTCTCATACCGTCACATTGTAGTGACAGTTTTAACAAATGTGTAAAGCCTCAACTTTATAATCTAGAAAGGGGCAAATACTTTATGGCAGATGGAACTCTATTAGCATGTGACTCTCATGGGTGTTTTTGTCCACTCTATTTTTTCCCCACTTCCCCTTATTGTTGTGAATATAGACAAGAAAACAGTTATTTTTAAAAGCGCAGTGTAGCTGCCTTTTGTAAAGACACTGGAAGTCCAGTTGTAGTTGGTAGAGGCTAACAGGTAGAAAAGCCTGTGTCTCAAACGCGTAGAGAGGATTTGAAGTCTGTTTTGTCGTTGTGCTCACTGGCTACACCCACACTACTCTTTATTTTAAGCATTTAGCCAGAATTAAGATTCTGATTGCTTTCATAAAAGCGGTTCCTTGTTTTTAGTTATGTTTTTCAAGCTGCTCCTAATTCAGTAAGTCTTTTTGCTGCCTAGCGGACGTAGCTGACGAGAGATTTTCGATGTGCAAAATTTTGAAAAAAAATTAATAAAATTTTATACTAATTTAAAAAAAACTTGTGGAAGCTGAGTCAGATTAGAAGACTTCTGCCTCAGTCTTTTTTATAGCATCCAACAGGTTTTACATTTACCACTGCTCTGTATTAGACTTCATTCCTCCTCAACCCTCATGTCCCCGATGAAGAAAAGTGTTTCCAGTGTAGTGTGCAGTATTAGTGTTCAGCAACAACATGTTCTATTTGATAACATCTGAGAGCGTCTTCTTCTACACATTTGCTCCGCCTCTCTGAAGGCTTGTGGTAAACCTCAAATAGGACTTTGTTTGGGTCAATAACTCAGATAGAAAACTTTATAAAATAATTTGAATAAACTGAGCTTAAAGCACTGTTTGATAACTAGGACTAATTGGAAAGTATGTGTGACTGAATTGAAACTGTCTTTTACAAAATGCCTTGATTTGAGATTTTTTGTTAATTAGTCCTACATAAATAAACCAAACTGAATTTGTTGTTTGCTGCACGTACTTACAGATAGAGTCTTTGAAGTTCTTGACTTGTAATTGTTGTGTTTGCATCTTTGGTTTGTTATTTGATGCTAATTTGTTGCAAAATCCAGAGCAACCACTAGCTGATTATTTAGTAGCTAGAATCCACCTTTGTTTGTGTAAACCTCTATAAATCCAGCTGTACTCTAAAAGGAAAACTTGCAGAATGGAAAAGAGAACAATGAAAACTCTGACCTTCAACACTGACTCAAATTAGCAACTGAATATCATTGTTACTCAACAAACAGCTCTTCGTTTACTATAACAATATATCACTCCATTTATAAATGTGGTTGAATCTTTAAATACAAGAGGATGGTGTCATTAGCCTCTGCATGAAATGTCACATTTATAATTACCTAGCAGAAGCTGTCAGCTTTGCTTATCACAATGAAGAATGTACACAAACATCTATTGTTCAAAAACTTTCTCAGAGTTCATATTAGAGGGTAGGTTTGTTCTTTTGTGAGCAAACTTCTGTGAAGTAATTATCTGTTGTAAACAATTTTATAGAAGTGAGTTTGTAGAAGGAAGGAGAAATTAACATGAGCTTATGCTAATACCGGTTTAAGCTAATTCTTCACTGGCAACCTTAGCAACAGTAGCTCACCATTGCTGAGTTTGAGTTTGTTGGTGCCTATTTTAGCCAAACAACATTGTCAATATGTGAAATTGCGTGTGCTGGAGCCGTTATGGGGTTTCTGTCACGGTTTTTCTGAATTAGCTCATCAGAGAAGCTAGCTGCAGTCAAATCCCTGCTGAACAGTTAGCCACATGTCATCTTCACGGTAAAATATTTCACCTGTGGTTTAGCGATGAGGGAACCAGTTATTTTGGTTAGCATGTTTGCAATTTGGAACTATTTAAAAAATAAAACATCTGTTGAGTTTGTTACTTGCTAAGTTAGCAGTTCAAATAGTTCATGCAGCTGTAGCGTAAGAGCTAACTAACTATGGAAGGAAGTAATATAAAGCAACACACTTGGGTGACTATACCGCATGGATGCTAAGGGTTGTGAGTTTGATTCCAGCTTCCTACTGTTGCATGCCAAGTTATCAGTGTATCAATGTGGCTAGATATATAGAACTTATGTATATATATATTTTTATAATTTTTATTTTTTTTTCTATGGTGCCCAGGGCACTGCATGACCACCCCTTGGGGTCGCCACTGTTTCCAAATGGCTAGATATAAGTGAAGGTTGTGATGCGTCTTCAGCTCTCTCATGGGTCGTTCAGAGAACATAAGCAGGCAATGAATGAGATGCTGAACAGCTGGAACATTTTCAAAGAGTGAGTCCACATTATTTTATGTGTAGGGACTGATGTGTGCAGATGTTCATTTGACCATCACCAAGCGTCAAAGGCAGGAATTTGACTGCCTTTGACGTAGTCAAGGCAGCCAGAAACGGCAAATATTCAACTCTTTAGATGAGAATCTTGGGCAAAATAAGTCATGACTTTGACACCCTGTATTGAGTTTGAAAGTTTAAAAGTTCAGCAAAGGTTTAGATCAGTGTTTCTCAACCCTGGTCCTCACCGCCCCCCTGTCTTGCATGTTTTAGGTATTTCCCTTCTGCCACACACCTGAATTGTATTTCTGGGTGATTAACAGGCTTCTGCAGTACTTGATGGTCATGCAATCATTTGAATCAGCTGTTCTGGAATAGAGGTACATCTAAAAACATCCAGAGCAGGGGGGCGGTGAGGACCAGGGTGGAGAAACACTGGTTTCGATCCTCTTCAGTCAAAGTTTATTTTTTCCTCCTTTATTAAATTTATCTTTGAAAATTGAAAGGTTGAGTGAGAGTTTTGGAAGCTAAGGCTTTCTCACGGTGATCTCTCAATCCCTGACCTGTAAAGTTGTGTCCTTTCCTTGTTCTGTTTGTGTCATGGCAACAATCACGATCAGGATGTGATGACAGCATAGAGCAGTTATCATTTCCGCACCATCAGATAGATTGTGTTCTATCTTATTTTACACTTTACTCTCTATGGTTTTGGAAATTAGCTCTATGCTAACACAAGTTCTAGTTTTTATTGCAATCTCACTTTGAGAAAACTTCCACAAGTAAGATACTGAGTTCTGATAGCAGAACCCCTCTTTGAAAATAAATGGAAATAATTTCTCCCAGATACATGGTGGCAGGCAAAACACCATTTTGTGGATGGTGGCAGTCATCCACAAAATAAAAAAATGCAGAAATGCATAAAACAACATGGACATAAAAACACGTGGAAAGAGAAAATAAGGTAATCCTGGCAGCATATATACTTGTGTTAGAAACTTGGAAAGTAAAAAGTTAGTGAATGTATGGAGTGTTTAGTATTGGTTTAATTAAAACCAAAATAACAAACATTATAGAAACTAGAGTACATATATCATAATTAATGCATTATATTTATATACATACATTTTTAACAGCTGTTGCAATAATTGTTACCTTTTTTGCTTTAAATGAAAGAACCAAGATCATGTTTTACATTTTTGATTGAAATTTTTGCCAATATTGAGAAATCTGTTTTAGTTGTAACACAATGAGAGTCTAAGGCACCAAAATCAAAATAACACGAAATATCTGTTGAGCTGCCTGTAAACACTATTCTTTCACCCATGATGCCCCCTGTGACCTCTGGTGCCCTTCCAGGATTCGTCAGCTCTGTCCAAAACCCGACTCAGCAAAAAAGTGATGTCTCAATCCGACTACTCCTTCCAGTTTCTTAACTCGATAGCTGTTTTTTGTCACTGAGCGTGTGCTTGAGCATTGAATCGCTTCGGAAAGTCAAAGATTTCCACCGACCTGCACTCGTCGGCATTCCGATGACTCGGCGCAGCGTTCGGACCCAGTCATCCAGATCGCTTTGGGAGCTAGCCATGAGCACGTACGGACACCGCTCTCTGTCTCCGGTCGAATCTGAAACATTTCAGTCATTTTTTTCCCCTCGTGAACAATTTTGTGGATGTTACAGTGGGTTTTTTTTTATAATGCAGAAAGTCTTGCGACAAAATTTGTCTCCAAAATTTCTTAGCGTTGCAACAAAAGCATTCTCCATCAGGGTTTATTAAACGCTTACGTGGTGTGATCTCAAAGAGGTACTTTCCAGCATCATCTGAACTTGGTGTGAGTTCGTTGACTTTACTGAAGCGCAGCTGGATGACTCCCTGTTGGCCAGAAAGAAGAGTCCAAACAAAGTAGAAGTGATATTAAAAAACCTCGTATTTTAGCCTCATATTTACATTACACGTGAAAGGAGATATTTATATTTTGAGCAGACTTTCTCAGCTTCCTACAGCCTAACCATCTGCGTTCACATACAGCTGTTAGCAGCCAAGGTTGAGAAAATTAAAGTTTTTGATGCAACTATTAGTGGCTGTGGTTTCACGCTACTCGTCCACTTCTAGCCAGCACACGATCAGCTACATGATGCATTTTACACGGTCAGGAATACACAAAGTCAAAGTCAAGCATCTCAAGCATCAGTAATTTGTGTCCAGGAAGTGTGTTAAGGCAGCTAAAAATGTTTGTGGTGTTGATTGGAAATGATTAAAAGTACATCTCACACACAGCTAAGCTCAACAGAATAAACAGATAAATATTTAAAAAGTTTTTTTCATTTTACTTGACAATTACAACATATTCTATCGACATTCTAATACTTTTTGCTCTGGTAAAGCTTGGGGACTGCCACCCACCTGCACAGTGGTCTCTTTGTCATCTTTGTGGTAGGTCAGAGTGCTTCCTCTTAGCACGAAGTAGCGCTGCTGCCAGTTTTTCACCAACGACCTCTGTTGCTTCTTGAGCCAGCCGGCCTTCAGGGGCATCTCCATGGACCTGGGGGAGCACGGCGAGCCCGACCCGGGGGCCCCCTCTCCAGGAATCACGCTCTTGGATCGGGCTGCCGCGACACCACAAGAAAGCGCTCGGTGTTACCGGCCTGCCGTGCAAACCTCTGCCACCCCCCGCCCTCCACACTGCAAAATACTATCAAAACACCCGGGGGGCATTCAGCTGCGCCGCCGGCACTTCCTCTTCTCTTGTATGAATATGCATCAGCGACTGACTGACTATAACCTATTTCTGTTCAGTCGAAGCTGAAAGGAAGCTGCTGATGCTGTTAGCTGAGCTGTTTCCTGTTGAGAGCTGCGCGAGCTCAGCTCTGATTGCTCTGTAGAAACAAGTGGTGATCAGAAAAAAGCCAGTGAGAGGTCAGACCATCGGCCCCGACCGGGCCGTCGTCGTTGCACATCAAGCCTGATGTATTAACACTTCAGTATGATTAACATTTTAAAGCATGAACCTTCCAGGAAAACTCTGACAAGTTAAAGAGCTCTACTGCTTAGGAAGCCGTTATCTGGAGGTTCACAGCAGGAGTGTCCAAAGCGCAGCTCATGGGCCGTCAGCAACGAACTTGGGGCGGCCCTTGATCACAATTCAAGAATGATGTAAATTTGCCAGGCAGTTGGATCCAGAAAGGCATTTAAAAACAATGTCTGGTTCAATTTCCACTGATGCCAGGCTTTTAAAAAAGTTACAGACAATTAAAAGTCTTAGAATGGTCAAATGCACTGCAAAAACAAAATCGTCTCAAGTATTTTTGGTGTAATTTCTTGTGGAAATAAATGCCTTGAATAAGGGAAATAATCTGCCAACAGAACTAGAATTATTGACATTAAACAAACTTCTATATCTTGCTGAATAGTTACTAGTTACAAGTTAGTTTTGTCTTAATTCAAGTGTAATAAGATAGTCGCACTAGAAATTAGGAAAAAAAAGACTCCGTTGCAATTTGTGATTTTGCAGAGCGTAATGTGCAACACAAAGTATTTATCCAGGATTTTACTTTGAATTGAATCTGAACAGTAAAAGGGGCAACAAGCAACCAAAATTGCAGACTTAGGCTCGGTCATTTAATACACTTGGCAAAATAAAACAAGCCATTTCCTGTTCTTATTACTGGAAACCAGTGTAGAATATGATTTGTTGTTTGTTTTTTTACTCTGGCAAACCTGCAAGAGGCTTTTTTATATTTTAAATCTACAATTATTTACAGATCCCTTGTTGACATAAATCTTCCTTATTTTATTGAAATATTCCGTGCTTACATTATTGTTGAACAGATGGGGAAAAAATAATATAAAATTGTTTTGGTTATTACAATTAAAAGTAAAAATACAAAACATTCTCTGGCCCCCGTTGTACTTTCAACGTGACATCAACAAAAGTTTGGACCCCGCTGGTTTAAAGGGACAGTGAAGAAGAAGTGGAGGAATTGTACATGCTATAAGAAGACACGGTTGGTTGGAGACCGCCTGAATAACACCCAGGGTGGTGGGACTATGGAGATAATGGATTCAGACTGAGCCAGCTTCCCTCAGTTATTCTCAAAGCCACCGTGTCTTCTTGAGCAAGATGACAAGAGGAGATGAAGAAGAAGAAGAAGAAGAAGAAGAAGAAGAAGTAGGGCGGCTCAGGGGTAAACAGGAAGTTGTAACATCCCTGCCGGAGGCTCGCTCTACTCTTTGAAGGTCTCCACCTACGAGGCTGTGAGTCCTTTGGTCTGACTTGAACAGTGCTGGGATCAAACCATGACCCCACACACAGCCTGGCTTCAAACTGGACCCGCTGTGTCACGGCGGCCTTGACATTATCACTTTGACCTCTCTAAGACAAACATGGAAGCCCATTAAAGGGGCAGCATTGTGTCACATAATGACATTTTATAGCACAATCAAGTGACTATGTTAACTTAGGTTGTTAAAAAAAATTCTATAACTTAAAAGAAGTTCAACTTTGAAATAGGGCCTCTGTCACTTTAAAAACTCCTGCCTTCAGGAAGTCATCACAACATGGCTCCTCTATTTAGCCTGTAACAATGTTTTTACCATCATCAGTGTATAAAGTCAATTTTAGCAGTTTGCTGATCTGGAGCAATGAGGTGGACAGCGAATATGGATACAAGTAAATATGGTTGTAAACACTTCAAAATTGGGGGTAAATATTATATTTTTTTCATGCTGTTCATTTAGATTCCTATTTCTCTATATTTAAACTTATGTTGCACCAATATGAACGTTTGGACTGATATCGATATACAACATGCTGTTGCTCTGGCCAATAACTGATATACACATGAATTTCAGATATTATATATGTTTCACTGCCATTCGACACATTGAAATAGACAAACACACCGCTGACTTCCACATGGCTTCGCTGCTTCAGTTAAACTACCCACAATCCTACACTCCATCGACATCCTTATCACATGACCAACCTCCTCTGCTTCCCCTTCAAAAACAAAAGGCAACAAGATGGGGAATAAATGTTGGTTATTAATGTCAGCCCAGCTTTATTTATCAGACCGATACAAACATGATCATTAATGACTAATATCCTTGTCCTTGATACCGATGTTAGTGCCAATACATCATCCATCCCTAATGTAAACTATCTGTGCTTTATGGACGGCCATGATGGAGGATCAAGCACCTCAGCATTTGCAGACAAAAACAAAACATCTGTTCTTAATGTCTCAGCTGTTTTCTCTTTCCTAAACTTCTACAGGTGTCCCAGCCCCTGCCTTTACTCAAACCACATTATTTGTCTGCGGTAAGCACACACATCAGGAAAAAAGGAACACACGACACTGAATGCTGCATTTCAAAAGCAGACGTTATCAGACTGCTTCCTGTTTAACAGATAGCAACTGTAGGAACATCACCAAGCAAAAGTAATCATCTTCACCTTTTTCAGATTTTGACACTTTAACACATTGATGCATTTTATAGGGGTTAAATCACACAAAGCAACACTTAAATAATGTGATGTTGAAACAGAATAATGAATGGTTTTCTGTTTTATGTTTACAAATAAAAATGTAAAATGTTGGCATGAATAGCCACTATGAATAAAATGTTTGCAATTACAGCTGCTTCGAGGTTGGTACATAAATGCTCATTTATAATTATGAACTAACACAAATTATGAACTTAATAATAATTAGCATGTGAAACCAATTTTTTCCTACGCTGCCTGTGTAGAGTCTAGAACCTTCAGCTCAGTCTCATGCAGTAAAAGGTTTTTCCTCCACCAAAGCTGTTTTTTGAGCTCTGTGCATCTTCCTCTAACCTTGACCCTCAGTAAAGAAATAAGTAATAGGACCCACAGCATGATGCTGCCACCTGCCTGTTTCTCAATGTGTTCAGTGTGCAGTGTTAGTTGTCCACCACATGCAGCATTTTGTGTGTAAGCCACAAAGTTGCATGTTGGGCAGACCAGCCTGTTGTGTTCTCTACTTGGCTTGTGGCAATCTGCAGACAGGACTTCCTACCACTTTCTGTTAGCAATAGGGGTTTTTGTTTGGTTTTTCTTTTTTTAATCTTTCCTCTTGTATAATGCACAAGGCAACTTTGTGGCTTGCTCAGCTAGTAGTTTTCCTTTCAACAAATTATCCTAATATTCCCTCCTCTATTCAGTAAGTATTCTTATTTAGATATATCAGCATGAATATAAGAGAAAGACACACAAAATTTGTTTGATAAAGGGGTTTTAATACTTTTGAAAGACACCACAGGATAAGAACAATCATTTAAATCTTGGGTATGTAACTTACAAATAATGTGTGAAAAAAACTGAGCTCCTCTAGCTCGGTCAGAAACAACCAATCAGACAGGAGGAGGGTGTTAGTGCTGTCAATCGGCCTCATGTACAGGCTGCTCACCCTCTCCCTCTTTCTCTGTGCTACGCTACAGCGAGTTCCTAAAACAGAGCTTGTCATGAATTCTAAGGCCAGTCAGCATGGCCACTGAGGATGATGAATAAATGGTTTCCTGTAACATTAAGTTGTTTCTCTGCCATTAGCATATTTAGCAGCGCGTACATGAATGAAATATACATAATTTAATCAAAAACAACCAATTAGAGCAAGAAGGAGGGTCTTAGCTCTGTCAATCACTGCTATGCTCATCCCGTCTGGCTTGATCTGTGCTAAGCTACAACTGGTACAACACTACATAGCCTGTCACCAACGCTAAGGCTAGTTAGCATGACCACTGATGACAGCATATAACTGTTTTCCATTAACAGTAAGCTGTAACATTAGCACATTTAGCAGCAGGTGCTCTAGGTTGATTGATTGATTGATTGATTGATTGATTAGCTCTGATCGGTGCATTTCTTCAGACGATAACAGCATTGGGAGGAGGAGGAGTTCGATTTTGTCTCAGATTATCTTGAACTATGCCATCATGATATGCCATCATGATATGACAGTTTCTACGTAAAAAAACAACAACTTTTTTATTATTATTATAAACGTCACACAGTTTACCTGCAAGTGGATGTTGCAAAATGTCAAAACATTCACTGAACAGTTCCTGCAATGCTGAATAAAATCATCAGGAAATCCTGTGTCAGGTTTGCAACATTCACTCCCAAAGGTCTGAACTTGACCTCTCAGATTCTCATGAAAGGACATTATGTAGCATGATTGTACAAATACGTTCAGACACACACACACCTACACACACACACACACACACACACACACACAGGTTTTCATTTCTATCCGTATAAGGAAACGGTATAGACTTCCATTCATTTGTGCGACACCTAGCCTTGCCACATACCCTAAACTCAACCTGTCATCCCAAAAACAATATTCCACTGCATCAGCACCGGGCTGGATGAAAGCATCCTTTGAACCTGGGTACGTAAGTGATTGCTAAGAGGTCCTAAACAGGCAACATAAACAAGTGTAAGTACACACACACCACTGTAAGCTCATATGTACAGGTAGGTAGAGCTACTTTTGCAGAAACTAAGCTCTTGCATCAGTTTCCTGCTGACAGCCAGGATCAGTGAACTTCTAAGTCAACAAATCAGTCACCCGTCACGGTCTGATGGAAACAAGTTGACGGTCATGAGCATTTAAGAACTGTATCCCTCAATAAAGTGAAAGACTTAAGACCACGACACAGTTGGCAGTGGAAGCGACTTTAGAAGTAGATAAAGTGAACACGAATGAGAGCAGCTACTTCCTTCCACTGTGCCGAACCTCCAGTTGGGGCTGATTGTAAAACCCGATTAGAGCGAAGGCAGAAACGCCGCCGCTTCAGGACCAACGCTTGTGTGGATGTTGCAACCGCTGTGTCGTGAGAGGAACTAAGGCAAGCTACCTCACCGAGTTCTCCCTGTGCAAACACAGCTCAGTGTGGTATCAGTGACTCTGACATACTCTGCATAGACAGTTCTGCAAAAACACACAAACGTGGAAATGGTGAACCACTTGCAAAACACTTTAAATAGTCCTACGCGTCCAAAACAGAGAATGGTAGAAAATGAATAACAGTGATTTGCGTTGCAGGTGAGGTTCTAAAAGTAAATCTGGTTATCATCAGCGTAGACGGCTCAACCACGGAAGAAACCCACATTGAGAACGCTGGAGGCACAATCCGGCGGTCTTTTTTTTTATGTCTACGTCTCTCTCTCTCACACACACACACACACACGTCATACTTGTGTGTCAAATCCCAAAAGCTTAAAGACAACAGAGAAGCAAATAATGAAGGACCTTCCATTGTTTTTTTCTCTGTTTCTAGACGACAAACTGCTCAAACTACCCATAGTGTGTGTGAAGCATGCAGAGAGGAAGCCTCGCATTCCGTCTGACAGCCGGCGACACCACCCAGCCTTACCTATCCGAGCCGTCTCAGTCTTGAAGGTGCTGAAGTCCCAGTTCCGAGGTAGTTTCAGAGACATTCTCCAACGGCACAGGTAAGGTGCTTAAGTTCCCACATGCACCTTTTTGCTAAAACACGCGCACATACACACACCACACACACACTCTTTCGCACGCACACATTAAAGCACGCAAACTGATGATAATGCAGATCACACTTCCTGTTTCCTGTGTGTTAATTGCTCTGTTTTTTTTTCTTTTCCTCCAGGTAGCAGCTTGTAACTCATCTCTTCATGTCGCCTGCGTTTCCATGTTAGTGCCCGTCTTCATGAAGCTGACCAAGTGGCTGGGAGGGGGGGAAGTGGATTTGCTGTGCAGAGTCTTCAAGTGACTAATGTTCACCGGTGTCAAGAGAAGAAAAGAAGAAGAAACCACCACCAGCGTCTTCTTAAAGGAAATGGTTTTATGCCTCTTGTTATGACTGGTTCAGAGAGCATGTTGCCTCACCACTTGGGCTGCAGGGGCACAAATCCATCCAGCTACTATATCTGCATACCCACTTCTCTAAAAGGTGAAAGCCTACTCCGCCACCGACAGAAAGGTCTCCATCATCAAACAAAATGAGAACTTTTTATAGAGGCTGGTGAGAGGAAATCGACCAAATAAGTTTCAAAATGGGGAAGATGACCACAAAAAAAAGAGAAGTGAGAGTACGCCTTCATGTCTTTAAATACATTTATTTTTTTTTTCTCTGAACAGAGCCAAAAACACATTTCAGCGTTAAAGAATACCTCTAGATATTGTACAATTTACCAAACCATTGCACAGATAAAGAATAGATATACAGATTTTTTTTTTTTTTTTTTTTTACAGATTTATAAGGTAATCTATGCGCATAATAAAGTAAAATGTTTCACATAGGAGAGCCTGCACAGCAAGATGGACAGACATGACTCCCTTACATTCCTCTGATAGACTCCTGGCAAAACACAGTGCACAACAGGTCAGTGGAGCCCTGAAGACGAACGAAAAGAAAAAGTTTATCTAGTAAACTAACATTTTCATAAAAGGGCAGCGGATTGATCTAAGCAGAAGTAACAAATTGCCAAATATCTCCATTTATGTACAGCCTTAAGGTCATAATCAACAGGCTGAGGACAGGAGCTCTGGCTCCCTCTGGTGGCAGGTAAGTGGAAGGGCAGTGCTGAGCTGCTGAACCAAAAATTAAAACTTTGTAAAAATGTAACTACTGTGGCGGCTTCTGTTGCGATACTGTTGAGAGTAGGAGGAAAAACTACGTAAATCATAAGCAACGAGCTCCCGAGCTGAGGCACGACACCGAACAGGACAGGAGCCTAGCAACGGCAACCATGGCAACAGCGAAGAAACTCTTCAGCTACTTTTCTTTTACACTCGTTTTTTTCGCACATGGCGATAATGATTTTTTTTTTTTTTGCCTGACAAAAACTACTAAAAGGACACCAACATATATTTTAAAATTACAGCAGAGTTAGAGAGTTAATAAATAAATAACTTGAGAAAGATGACGTCTCGAATGACATCAATAAATAATCAAATTCAATTCAAACACCGGGGAAAAGTGATGTCTGGGTGACATACTTGGAAAAAACTAGAAGATGGTATATAAAATAAACATAAACACCTGGAACACGTTTAAATGACACTATTTACCGCCCTTTTCCTTTCCTGCTACTACACCAAATGCAGTTTATGTATTGTTACAAATATTGGTTTTATTCCATCGTACTAACAGAAGTCATCTAGTTTTAGTTAGAAAGACTAAATGGTCCTTTGAACAAAGTTGTTATCTAAAACACCGTCAGTGTAAAAGAATTTACTTAGATTGCTAATCAGATTTTATTTTAACTATAGAAACACATAATCTTAGAAGATGTTAGTTTATTTTTTCTGTGATAAATTATTTCCAATGATAATTAGATGTCTTTAGAGAAGGATGGAAAAAAACAAACTGTGAAAACTACATTTCCTCTATTGAGTAATCTTTTAGTTCACGTTCTAAAAGATATTTCGGCAAAAAAAAAAAAAAAATAGGCCAACAGTAACAGGAATACTTTGGTATACTCTAGTAGAGCTGCACAATATATCGAATCACGTTAGTCGTGTAATTTCAAAATCACAAAAGATATTTGATACGATATTACATTTCTGTTACCAGGCATTGATGCTTCACCATGGGAAAAAAGAAAATGCTTTGCTGCCCTTGATTCCCACACCTGGTACAGACTTTAGTCAAAGCAATTCAAATGGATCGGAGACATTTCAATGTTTGAAAGGAAACCACAGTAAATGTGAGTTTCGATGCTACAATCCTGTACAATAATACTTGGATTGCATGTTTTTGTAACGTCATGCTGCCTTAGATTCCTAATAGAAAAAACAAAACAAAAAAACAGGGAGGCTACAAATTAGCATTTGGCAGATAATGGAGGGACATATTTAAAAAACGGCAAATATCATCTTAACATGTCTAATGTTTTATACTCATAGAAGTTTGGCAAAATTCTGATGCCAAATGATAAAAAAAAAAAAAAAGAAGTAATCAGCTTAGGAATGTCGCTACCAGAATAAAAAAAAAAAAAAAAGAAGTAATCAGCTTAGGAATGTCGCTACCAGAATAAAGCAAAAGAAAAAAAAAAGGAGATAATTAAGCCGATACTTCAAAACTGGTTGCACAAGGTGCTTGTATAAAATGTAGAAGAGTGAAATACTTAAAACAGCTACAGGTAAACCCAAAGGACGATCAGCATTGTGTATGCTGTTGAATCAATTACGACAGGAAATATCTCTGTGTGCGAGTCTACAAATGTTTCTACCCTCCAAAAATTGGATCCTAGTTAAACGAATAAAAATAATCAAGGTGGAACATAAATAAAAGAGCTAAATTAATACAGATGTTTTAAATTCCAGACCGCACAAGAAAGCCAATAAATCTGTCGGCTGTGGCAAATAACGGCCTGAGCAGCTGTGGATCGGGCCCAACTCAGTACAGATGTGTCATAGGCATTTCCAAAATTCTGAGCTCAGGTTAGAACAAATTATATCTAGGAAGGCATAAATAAATCATGTGGAATATCTGCATTAGCTAAAGAAAAAAACCATATCTGTGAACACGTGTTGCTTTTTCTGTAGGGCATGCTAACCTAAACACCTGCTGGCGTGCCTATTAAAGTGTCCAGACATGCTACCTCTAAAGAAACCAAACGCCACAGGAGCTTATGCTTTACTATCAAATCACACTTGGCATAAATAACACATAAAATGACTGATAAACCTAGAGGAATGAACACATACAGTATTGGCAAGGTGCAACGTTAGCGGATGTGCCTTAGCCCAACATGCTAACATCCTTACTGAGGTTCAGTGTATGAACTTTGTGAGCAGAGTGTCTCTGCTGTGACGCTGCCGAACGACACACAGGATCAGAAATGGCAGTGCAGGAATCATTGTGCCCCCAAATATTTTACTATTCCAACCGCCTTAGCATCCAAGAGGTGAAATAAAAAATAACCTTCAAACAGGAAGTTGGCTGCACTAAAAAAAAAAAAAAAAACTTTAACCCTTCCATGGTATGAAGAGGTGTTATTTTTACCCCATGAGCTTTTTACCCAGCGCGCGGTCCGGTACGGTGCCCCACGTGCGCTTTCACGAGGTTTGCTTGCTTGTGTGTCTGTTTTTCAGGAAATGACCATCTTCCCTGCTGTCCGACCGTGACATCTGCCATGTCCTCCTGAGCGTCGCGCTAACACCGCGGGAGAGTTAAAAAAAACCAATGAAAGCTAGCAAAGAGGTGAGAGTGAGGTCTCTAGCCTACAGAGAGAGTTTTTTTGAAAGCACGGTTGCTTTAGGAATCTATGTGACTGAAAGGTTTGGTTGGAATTCAGACGTCTACATGATGATGTGATGATAATGATTTGGCCAAGCGTGAAAGGCTTGGAAATGACTGAACTGAAACAAAACAACATAACAAAGACACAAAAATGCACACAACTGCCTGAATAAAACAGACATTAAGACACAATAGAACATCTGAAATATAAAAACCGTCTCTGTATAAATAGTAACAATCAAAAGAAAATGTAGCTAGACATTTGTGTGAGGGTGACGCTGAAGTAACTACAGTGTGTTAACAGGGTTTAGAGCACTGCTTTAGATAAAAAAAAAACAAAAAAAAAGGGTTTAGAGCACTGCTTTAGATAAAAAAAAAACAGAAAGACGTCATACAATAAAATATTAACACACGTGAGCCGATAAAATTGAGGAATATTGTGTAAACAGGCAGAAATGTACGTCTGACCAACAGTGTTGATTAAAAAAACAAAAAAAAAAAAAACTAAATATAATCGGCTACACAGATAATGAGGGGCTGGACTTTAACCGAAGCTGAAAACACTGGCGTCAGAATGGTGATCCACAGAGCAGACAAGCACAGAAACACAACGCTCCAACCCAAAATAAAATGGAATGGCCCAAAGCTGAATGTTTTTTTTTCCCCTTTTTTTTGGTTTTCATTGATGTGTCCTCGCTCACAAATAAACACGGGTTCTCTGAGGGCGCCGCCGGGCTAGGCGGCCGCCTCGGCGGCTCGCAGCAGACCCTTCTCTGTCAGATGAGCCTTCAGGGAGTTGAAGATGTAGAGCTGCTGGTCGGACCGCAGGGCCAGGAGCTGTTGGACCACCTTACTGGGGTTGGGGCCCCTGAGAGGAAACAAAACAGGAGTCAAATGTAAATATTCTGAAGAAGAAAAAAAAATAGAGGTGAGGGGCCTTTTCCTTACTGCAAAATGTCAAATATGAAGCAAAGATGAATGTGTGATGTTGAAATCAGACCGTTTTGACATTGACGGGCCTCTGATCTACAAAGCCGTATTACTGTCATTGTAGATGGAAATTTAATCCTTTTCTTCCCCCAAAAATTTGGAGATTAATCTAAGAAATTTTGCAGAAAAAAATCTGAAATTTCCTTGTTTTTCCAAGGAAATTTCTGAGATTAATCTCAAAATTTCTCAAAGTTTTTCTAGCAAATTCTCGACTTTTCAAATTCAGACATTTACTTGTTTTCAGATCGACTGAATGAGCAATGTTAACGCGCCAACATAAGCTGCTTGTCCAGTGTTCATATTTCAAAAACAGAAAAGCATAAATGTAACTTTCATCCCACAACGGACTCTGTTCGGACCACTTCTCTCTGCTGTTTTGATTCAGCACCGCCATCTTTGTTTCTGGCTCCGCTTCACGATGGCCAGTGGTGCCCTCTAAACAAAGGACTTGCAGCTAATTTGACTCTAATAAACCATTAAAAGATAATTAAGTGTACGTCAGTTAATTCAAGTAGATGCATCTGACTAAGCCTTAGGATGCTGCTGCTGCTTTCTAGTTAGTTTTGCCACATATAAAGAGAATCAACGTGAGTTCAGACAGAAAAAAGGCACATCGCTAATAAACATTGTTCATTAAAACAAACAAGTAAAATAAATGAATCACAATTGTGGGGATATCCAAGATAAAATTCAACATTAAACAAAAAAAAATCTGTTTGTGTCTGAATGTGACAGTTTAAACTTTCACTGTGTTTTAGAGTTCACATGTGAGTTTACCTGATGAAGCTGGCAATGTAGACATTGACGAATGTGGCCATTATGTACTGGCAGTCAAATCTGTCCATAATGCCTCCGTGACCCGGTATGGTGTTGGCAAAGTCCTGAAAGGAGAGAAGACGAGCTTTCAACGTGTGCTGAAGTTCAAACATGACGCAGATACACAGCTGCAAACAAGTGGTGAGTGAAAGTGGTTCATTCAGATGGTGAGAGCCTCCTGAGGACGTTCTACCTTGATCTTAAATGCTCTCTTGAAGCCGCTGGCGAAGAAGCCACCGAAGGGCCCCACAATGGAGGCGAAGGAGGAGAGAGCGATGCTGTGGATCTGGAACGGATACAGACGCACGGTGGTCTGTGGACACAAGAGGACAAGGTTGGAGGCAGACAGCCACAGCCAATCGGGAGCTGGTTTACAGAACCCAACATCTGTTTAACATGGAGGGTCAAAGGTTGTCCTCCATTTCCTAGGACCTGTTTGTTCTTAATCTTGGCTTTAGCAGTTTAACTATGTCCCGTGCGACCTCTGTGGGCTGGTGTGGAAAGGTTATGGCTGTATTACAGTTATGAAATGCGTTATGGATCTGAAACAGTCCCACATCACTTTAAATATCACTGCTGTGGCCGTTTCCTCTGAGAGCCCCCACGCTGTTTACTTACATCAGCAAAAACTGATACAACTGAAATCAACAGACTCAAAACATAGAGCCACAAGAGGAATTGATTTTTTCACTTCAACACCGACGAAAATGGCAATTTTATCTCCCACAATAAAAAAAAAAAAAACAAGAAATGACAAACAGGTGTGACGTTGTGGCTCACGCAGGCTGCATGCGTCCTGACGACAAACTGGATATTCTCTTCAATGCCCTGTAACTGTCTGTATTTGGGTGGTGTTGTCATTTATTACAGTAGTTCCTCTCTTCCTTGTTATCTGTACAGTAGAAGGCCATCATGTTCCATGTTTACCTCTGGGCTACGGTTTCCCCTCTTCCGTCTTGTTCACACTGTAAAACCTTTATGCTTATTTTTGTTCTGATTTCCCAGATTGTCAGCGCTTCTTCCCAGTCGGCCATGCTTGTTTACTTTGAACTCATGTTTGATCTCGAGAGGTTTTGCCAGATTTCCCACCTGACATCTGAATGTTGGTGAGTGAAATCGGCTGTACGACCAAAACCTGCTGCACCTGCGATTTTTTTAATTTAATTTTTTTAATCACCATGTCTGGTGGAATCTCTTTGTAAATCTTGCCATGTGAAGCAGGCATTAGCTGGCTTACGAATGTTTCCTGGCTATTTTTGTAAGACTGTTGTTCCATTAGGGATACGGTCATCATACCCATCCGGTGACAGACTCCAGGACTCCTGGCAGGGTGTATTCCTGCAGCTGAAACAGCTCTGATGGCTCACAGTCCACCTGGAAACGGTTGGAGTCGTTGTTGAACTCCACAGGACAAACAAAGTAGCGGTATCCAGCCATGACGTAGGAGAGCTGACAGGAGGAGGAGGAGGAAAACACTACCGTTACAGTACATGACTTTTACAAGACTTCAGAAGTCCTAGAAGACTTTAGTTTTAAATTAGAGATTAAATGTTCGTCTCACCATGATACCAAACACAATAGTGGCGAATAATCCACCAATAAATCCCTCCCATGTCTTCTTAGGCGACAGCTGCAACAGACAAAATCAAACATTCATATGACGTCACGTCTGGCTCAGCATACTTTATGTAACTCAATTTGTTTTTGACTGAAACTGATCCAGTATGAGGCCTGACGATAAATTGTCCCAGAAGTTATCGCAATAAACGATAATATTGTCTTGAGACCATTTTCAAGTAATATAATGATAATGGTACAATAATGTATGTAGATAACCTCAAAGGTCAGCAAACTTTAATTTTTAACTAACAATTCACACTGGAACTTATAACTGCATGTTAGGGCCATGGAGTAAATTTCTGCCAAATATCTCACATTTTTGAGACTAATCAGGAAAAAGTTTTCCTTGCAAAAGTTGAAAATTTTCTAGAAAAAAAAAAAACTAAAATTTTGGAACAATCTCAAAACTTTTCTAGAAATTTATAGAAAATTTTTGAGCTTCAAAAGTCAAACTTTTTTGACTGTTTAAAGTCAAACTTTCAGTTTTTATTCTTTGTACTCTGGTAGCCAAGCAACAACATTTTGTTGCCAAATTTACTCTCATATCTTTATGGAGTGACAATAACGTAAGTGTAAGTCTAAGATTAGTCTCAAAATCTGAGTTTTTTTGGTGCAATTTACTATATATATATTTTTTTTCATCTACAATGACCCCAATATGCCGTCATAGGAGCTGGAAGACATTTTAAATATCTAAACCAAATAACCAAAACAACCCAAACAACAAATGAAATGGACATTAAAGTCTCTTCCAACAAAACGTCCTTCAGAAAGTTGAGACCAAATCACCAAACTGAAGACTTTTGTCATGCAGTCTGAATGGAGACCCAAGGAAAAAAAAAACAAAAAACAATCATGCTAATGGAATATATCGAGCTCATTTTAATTTATCATTCGATTAATTGATTTATGGCGACAGGCCTCCCAGAAACATCTAATAGATGAACAAATTTAAATGTTTTCATGCTACCTTAATGAGCGGCGTTCGGCCGAAGAAGAAACCAAACATGTAGGCCATGATGTCGTTGCAGATCACACAGGAAATGGGAACGATGAACCTGTTAGGAGGAAAAGAAACCCTGAGCTCTATCATCTGAATCACCGCAGAGAAAAACAAGACGAGCCAATTCGGGTTTAACTCCACGAGTGGCATCGGTGCGGACGAGACGACTCACCAGATCATCCCCTCAAACAGGTTGTGGATGATGAGGTGGGACTGGGTCACTACGATCAGCAGAGTCACATGGGTCCAGCCAAACTGAGGACAGAACAAGAAGAGCTCTGAAAAAAACCCAAACCAAACTGCAGCGCACAGCTGGAAATGTATTCATTTTCCTCTTCAAAGCAACAGGTCAGAATTATACAAGCTTGAATTTACACAGAAATCTCTACTAATATTAGCTGAAGCTCAACTGCAGACGTTCTGAAGCTGCAGAGCCGTTTTACTGTCAGTGACTGGTTTACTGCGACCTGGCTGTTCGCTTATTACACCACAAAAGAAAAAATTTAAGGCAGAGAAACTTTCTGATTAAAATAATGTTGCCATAGCAACACCAACACATGTGCAGTTGTTACTTTTCATCTCAGACCACAACTGATATTCTCTGGTTTTACATTTTAAATGTTGGAAATTTGGTAGTTTTAAAGAATTTGGAACACAATTGAACATAATTACAATTTTTATGTGTGAGTTCCTGCTCAGTTTGAAATCACAACGTTTATTTTTGTATTTACCACGTTAAAACTCAAAATTCACTTTCAAAGTCCTAATTGTGACTTCTTGTAATTATAACTTTAAAATCTACAATTCTGACTTTTGTTCTTGTAATTATGACCTTTGAACTCACATTTCTGAAAAATCCAAAACTAAAAATCCAACTTATTACCTTTTAGCGTAGAAATGATGACAAACTCAACTCTGACATTTATTCTCTTAATTATGACACTCGATTCTCCTAATTATGACTTTATAAGTCACAATTTTGACTTGTTCTAGTAACTATGACTCAACATGCTGTGAATTTGGACTTAAAGTAGAAACTATGACATGTAAAACTAAAAATCATTACCTTCATTCTCCGAATTATGATTTTATGAAACTCAAAAAGAATTATGATCAAGTCAAAACCATGACTTTTATTTCCGTATTTATCACTTTGAAACAGGAAATTATGACTTTTATTCTCACAATCAAGACTTCCTGTTGGGCTTTTATTTTTTCTTTCATGGAGGAAATAGACTTCCATATAAAATTGATGAAACCTTCATTTTCAATGCATTGTTGGCATCAGGACTTTATAAATGCAGGTGCAGAATGACAAATTATTGACACCAACATGACTCCATACAAATGTCTTACTAAATAACCAAGATGCAGATTTTGGTCATTGCTCTTGCTCTAACTAGGACTGAAATCATCATTAGGAAGATTTCCTGTCCCAGCTCGCCTCATCGATAACGCAGCCCATCGGGGGGGACGGCAGGAAGAGGCGGGGCCAACACTCACCATGTAGAACTGAAGGCGATAATGTTTCTTCACCAAGCTCAGCACGAACATGCAGAAACCTGCAAGAGCAGAACAACGATGAACACACGCAAAGGAGGAGACTAAATCGGTCACAAATGAGGTCATCTGAGGTCAAACTAAATTTAGCTTGACCCGTTTCAGGCGCCAACGTTAGGGGCCCTCGGCTTGTTGTTTCCGTGGCCGATGTGAGGAGAGGACGCTGAGAAGCAAAGACAGACAGGAAGTGCTCTGAAAATAGACTTAAGGAAATACGAATGGAGTTTGAGATTTAAAAGTTTAAAGGAAAACAGCACTGTGAAATAGTTTTCACATTCATAGGAAACTTCAGTTTCGTCTTCAACTTAGGCTGGGAAAAAAAAAAAAAGTTTAGGTGTTTCCTTCCCGCCTCCCCACATCCTGTTTGACGCCAGTCAGAAGCTGCAGCAGCGCTGAGTTACTAACTGACGCTGTGCAGCTCAGGAAGTGGGACTGAAGGTTTCGCTCAGTGCCAGAAACGACTGATCCAACTTTCACAGCCTCAGATTTTCACAGACGATGCAGGTCAAGGTTTAAAGAGAGAGAACTCAGCTGCAATTAAAACCGTGTCGAGGTGTGACTCTACCAGCTTTGCATATACAGACAGGGTGGAATGAGAATGTCCATTAACAGTTTTCAAAGTTCTGCAATAGGATCTAGACTTTGACTGGGCCATTCAAGCATATTACTACCACCTGGTCATATGCTAGGTTTGCTGCCTGAGGCTTTGAGGCCCCTCCTCTGTGGTTCTTACAAAAACAAATAGGAAATGTTTGTATAAAGGCAAAAGGCTTTACTGTTTCTTCTGTACGACCGATGGTACAAGGCCTTTATTTGTGGAAAGGGCTCACTCTGCTGGCCTCACTCTAGAAAGTAAAGGGTTTCCCCACTGATGTAAAAGTTGTTCTAAAGTCTTAAATTAAAAATATAAAATTTTTGTTGCATATTAGGGCTGCACAAAATTGGAAATGACAAAAAAAATGAAATTGCAATTTCTTTTTATCCTGTCATGTATTTATTTATATGAAAAACTAACATGTTCCAATTATGCTCCTGTTCTTAGTGCCTGAAAAATATTACAAAATATTACGATGACGATATTCGTTGCACTATACGCCCGTTTTCTTTCTTGTCTCTTTAACATTTGCAGTAACACTGTTAGTCCACTAACATCTGCATGTTCATAACACTTACAGCTTCGTAGCCAAGAAATAATACGCTTCAAACACTGCTTTGTGATATTCATTTTCCACATATTTACATTGGAATCACAATACATTCACCATATATTGTGCAGCCTTGTTGTTGTGTTCAACATGTGGCCCGAGGGCCGTTTGCAGCCCATGGATTGATTTTGTGAGGACAAAAATTAAATAGATTAGATCAAAATTTTGATTTTAATTAAAATCTCCTTACAAAAAAATGTTAGAAGCAACAAAATTTAATAACCTTTTCCAAATGTTCTGGTTTCTTCTATTGTCATGGTAACTAGGACCACATTTACTCATTGACTTTATGCTATAAAACACACTTTGGTGCAGCCAAATATGCTTTTAATTGCTGTAAAAAAGTTGACTGAATACAGCAAATATTTTCAAATAAAGACCGACCTAAATCCTGTTTTTATTGCTGAGAACAAATGAAATATTTTTTTCCAGTTTTCCTCAAATCGAGTCCAAAATAATAAGCAACCCGGATGCATTTCATTCCCATTTCTGCTAAAACGCAATTAACTTTTTTTTTTCACTTTCTTTTCTAAAACAGGAATTACAAATGATAGAAAATATTTTCAAAAAGTGCCTTTTTTTCTCCCAATCATCCGTTCTGGGAGTCGTACGACAGACTGGTAGTGCCAGGTTACAAGAATTTTTGTTTAATTGCGAGAATATAGTCATAATATTTACAGAATAAAGACAAAGACGTAAAACGGTTTAGAAAAACGGTAACTGCTATCCTGGGAAAACACAAACACCCAGAAAATAACCCTGTCCACGATGAGAAACTCAACCCCCGGCATGACGGAGGGATTCCCGCTCAGCTTTCCGCTCCGGCCGTACCTGTGAGGTAGAGCGCGAAGGAGATGAAGCGGTGGTATTTGCTGAGGATGCGAAGAGGCTCCTCTCTCTGCACCAGCGTGAAGAAGTAATCGGTCACCGTCTCGCCGTAGAAGAAGTAGTTCACGCACAGCAGGAAGTACCTGCAGGACACGGGGTGGCGGTTAAACACGGACCAATCAGAGGTCGCCACGCCTGAAGAAAACCTGGACGGCTCACATGCGTGTGGTCTGCGACAGACTTTTGTTTCCCAGCAGGTTTTTTTCAGGCTTGTGGCATAAAAATAGCTGCAGGGTTTCCTACTGCTGCTAAAACTCAAACCTGATATTAGTTACGGATTTACAAAAACATGTCTTTTCAATATTTATTAAAACTGTCACTATGTCGAGACAGATGATTGGTCAAAAAAAAAAAGAGACAATCAATCAAGAGTCAAGAAGCGGGTCTTAGCGTTGTTAATCAACCTTGGTTAGCCGCTGCTGCAACTGACCGTTACAGGAAAACCGTTTACATGCCTTCATCGCTGGCTATGCTAACTAGCATCAGCATTAGTGGAAGGCTACAATGTGGTGAAACAGCTGTTGCTTAGCTAAGAGCAAGCTGGAGGGGGTGAGCACGAGAGTGATTGACAGCGCTAAGGCCCTCCTCCTGGCTCTGATTGGTTGTTTCTGAATGGCGTAATTCTGCAGTTTGTACTTGGAGAACGCAGATTTTTTCCCAAATTGTCTGTCTTATACTGTCATGACATATTGATAATTGCAACAAAAATATAAAAAACATATATACATATTTTATATAAAAGTCACATACTGCAGCTTTAAGGAACAATCTACAATGTGAACAAACTACAAGAGGCCAGAAAACAAACCTCAGGACATCTGCGACGTAAAAAAATTTAGACAATATAATGAGAAACAAACCGAGACGGCTCATTTTGTTAGATGTTCATATTTTATCGATGCAGGCCTCACCAGCTCAGCGTCCGGAACCAGGGCAGGTCATAGGAGTGGTACACGTTGTACCCGATCGTGATGATTTCATGGAAACACTTGATCTGAACGCAGAGGACCTGAATAGAGAGAGAGAGAGAGAGAAACCGTTGCATTAAAAACTGACTTCTAAAGGTTTATATTAGGAGGAGTCAGGCTTTGAAAGGTTTACATTACATCAAAAGAATGAAAAAAAAAAGAAAAAGCTTTCCGGTTTCCTCAATATTCAAACAAGAGCAGAACAAGTGTAATATTTATTTCTACCATGAGCTCTGTTGGGTTGTAAGGTTTGCATCAAGCTTAACCAAATGCAATAAAATCCTAAAAATGCAACAACTGGAGGAAAGTGAAACATGGCTGGAGGAGGAGCAGGAGAGGCCAGGATTAACCGTGCAGAGGGATTTTAGTTGCTATGCGGAAACCTCAGCAGGAGCTTCTTAAAGAGACGGAGGTCCATTTTCGAGCCGTCAAATTGCGAAGTCAAACGACAATTGAGAAAATCACAAAACAGACAGAAGTAATGTGAGGTAGACAGAGCAGGTTTACATCAACAGTATTTCAGATATTTAAAAAAGAAACTAATCAATAATTATTATCGACCGATATGCAACACTTGTATCATGATACGTTTTCCAGCCATATCGTCTAGTCCCAGTATCCTCCTGTTCCTGTGACTTCAGCAGTTTGTAATGCGATGCCCAAACCATGTTTATGGTTTTATCAGATTTTGAGGATCTTCCTGCTGCCTGGAGAAAACCAACTCATTTATTCTGTGTGGTGCAGCTGGTTAGTCCCATAAACAAATTCACACGTTTGCATGTGAATGGGTGAGGCCGGGTCAGGGGCTTTTCTTACTGGTTTCATATTTCGTAACTCCAGCAGGTGGAACTACCAGGCCTCTGTTCTGCTGCTCAAAGCGAAGGCTGAGCACGTCCAAGACGGTTTGATCTGCAGTTTCTAATTTTTGATGCGTGAAAACTCCAGAGGTTTGGTTGGTACTCACAATCATCATGAGCACCATGGGGCCCAAGTAGATGATAAGGAAGAAGAAGGAGATCATGGCTAGTGTTAGGATGCCTCGTACCCACCAGTTCTTCCATCTACGGGGAAAAAACAAAACAAACAAAAAAAGGTTTCAGCTTACAAAAGCGCATCCAGAACAACACGGAGAACTAAATGTGTCCGACTCTGAGGGTGACCTTGAGGAGAGTCCAGACAGGGCCTTGTTGAGAACCTCGGGGGTGTCGTCAGGAGGGACCGGCACCTCGGGGACTCCCGAGTCCACCTTGGACTCTTCGGAGACGCCATCTTTGTCTGCTTTCAGCTCGCTGTCTGAGCCCTTTGAACACACACACACACACACACACACACACAGGAGAAATAAAACAGGCGTGAAGGCCATCAATGTTGACCTTTTTGGATTTAGAAAGCCTTGACACTAAAGAATCGTATTACAAATGACAATGTTTTTTAAAAGCAATGGGGCTGATTGCTGTTCCATGTGGGCCATACAGTTGTCCAGTAGAAGAGTAATAAATTGTTCTTATCACTTTAGACTGTAATCAGAATAGTACAACAAAATATTGTGATAAAACTTTAAGTTCATATCTCCCAATCCTAGAAACTCTCAGCTTAAAGATGTTTCATTGGTTTATTTGGAACAGTCCACCGAGCGACCGCAGCAGGTTATTTCTTACACTACACAGTATGAAAACAGAATGTTTTAGCAAAAACAGGCGACTAACTAGGATGCTACACATCACCCTAACAGTAGATGGTTTACTATTTACAACAAAAGCACACACTTCTAATATTTTAGACTAACAACTGTTGCTTTTGTAGCTATAATAGCTCCAGTTAGCATGCTAGCTCTAGAACTGTGAACAGTCAGCCATGTGACGCAGGACAGGAAAGTGCGGACGTTCAGTTAAAATGTTTTTATTTCTGACCAAAAAAAAAGTCTCGTACATGGAAAGAAGCCATGGAGCTAAAAGCAGGTCTGGTTTTATCAGTGAGTCTGTGTCTGATGTTTGCGCTCCAGTTACTGGCCTGCTGGGGATTACGCTACTGGCAACAATGTCCCATTAATCACATTTTCTCCTTTTTTGGCGTGTAATTGGACTAGAGGCAGGTGACGGCCTGGACAGGTTATCATCACAGAGCAACACAGAGACACACAAGACCGACAGCCGTGCATGCAAAACCAACTGACCTCATTCTGCCTGTCGTCTTCATTTCTGCTACTGAAAGGAATGGGCCTTACTGGAAAGTTTTAATTCGACAAACCAGTCAAACAATTTACACAAAGAATAAAAAAACGTGAAGACTGGAAGTGGGCTGTTGTGTTCAGAGAATTACAACTTTCCATGATGAATCTCATAACTTTCTACATCAAATCTCAAATGTTATATATTGATAAAGTTAAAAGCTAGCTAAAGAGAAGCTAATATGCAGAACTATGAGAGGGAAAAACACTTAAAGACATATGGAGCATGCATATACAGTATACACAGTGTTCATTTTGAGACGAAAGTGAGAAGAAAGTGTTTTGTTCAGACTGAAATCTAGTTTAACAAATGAATGACATTGGATTGTCCATCAGCGTCAATAAGCCAGAGGAAGCACTAAAATTAGCCAAGCAGACCATCAGGGCAGCGCTGTGCGTGGGAAGCGAAGCGCCGACAGAGAATTTCCCTCCATATTGTTGAGCTATCAGAGCCGTATGTTGACTGAACGAGGCCTTAATGAAACACAGAGACGTGTCACTCCAAGGTTAATAAATATGAATTATGGATGTCTGTACACCCAGAGGGAAGCCCTGCATCTTAATGTTACGGGATTTGTTTTTCTAATAATGGAAATTTATGTCAGTTTAAGGAAAATACGTATCAAAACAACATTATGCAATGTCCCGTACAGCGTGCGCACACACACACACATACACACACACACAGTCGCTAAACCCTTTTCCATGTGCTGGTTTCTATGGAGACAATATCTGCCATTCAGGATGCTGGAGTTAAAAATAGGAACCCCTTTCAATTTATACTCTCCTCCCCTTTCATGTTGTCATGTCTCTCTTCTTTTTTTCTTAAGTGACCAATCCATTAGCAAATGCTGCATCCTGAAACCATCAACGCCTTCTTCCCAGATCAATCTGGAAACCAATAAACTGGCTCATATTTGACATGCTTTAATTGAAATACGAATTATTCAATTTCTTTCATAACTTTAAACCGTCTCATTTCAAATTTGTCAAGAGAAAAATAAAACGAACCACCACCGAGAGTTTCTTCATTTGTTAGGTCGACGTCCTTCAGCGCAAATTTTTAATTACAGAGTCCACCGCTGCTACCGGAGCACAATGCATGCTGGGTGGTGATGATTAGGCATTTCAGTCAAGTTAAATTAGTGAGCTACCAGCAGTAAATATACTGATCCCCACCCACATGAAAAGCTTCCTGAAGACCCACAGCTGTGTGCTCAGTGTGACGCTCAGCCTCAACGCAACCTAGAATTTAATTTTGATGATTTTGGGCTCGTTTCATAGTAACTCTGTCTTAGGAATAAGAGTTTCTTCTGTACACTGGACTGTAGTTCTTGATTAATTTCATTTCTGATTTGCTTTATTTTCCCTAGAGTTTTAAGATCTACTTTGTTTTTTTGTTTTTTTTCTAGTTCGGCCAACTCTTGTTCCAAATTGTTTAATTTTTCTTGCTTAGTTTTTTTTTAAAAGAGATGATTTTGCAATTATTTTTCCCCTCAAGACAGCTTTACAGGCGTCCCATAGTATTACAGGGGAGACCTCTCCATTATCGTTGTCCTGCATGTTTGAATTTCTTGCCTTAACTCTTCTTTAATTTTGCCCTTGAGTATACTAGAGTTAAGTCTCCATAGAAACAGGTTTTTTGTTTAGTTAACATTTACTTTTAAGTGAAGTGGGCAATGGTCAGAGAGGTCCATCAGCCCAATATGACATTTTTCTACTCGGTCTAAGTCCTTGTTATACATAAAAAAATAATCAATTCTTGAATATGAATGATGAGCTGCAGAGTAAAATGTATAGTCCCTTTTTCTGAGGTTACATTCGCGCCAAACGTCACTTATCCCTAGCTCTTTGATAATCTTTCTGATCTTCTTACCTGTGCTGGAATTAACTCTGGGTTGTTTAGAGTTATCTTCTGAAGAATTCAGTCTTACATTAAAGTCTCCACCACAGATTACTATGCCTTGTGATTTAGCTATCATCATATCAAAGATATGTTTATAAAATGCCCACTGAACCTGGCAGGGCATACACAATATTGTATCTACCATCTTTGTCTTTATATTCATGGCTCATCTCAAATGTGACCCTTTGGGATATTAAGGTTGCCACCCCCCTTCTACGACCTGATTTATGTGATGCACTAAATACCTGATTAAAGCCCATTCTTTTAAGTTTACTATGCTCTACCTCTGAGAGATGAGTTTCCCTGAAGAATACTACTTCTGCTTTTTCTTTTTTCCTAATATTTTCGCCCTTTTTATTGGGTTATGAACTCCTTTTACATTACAAGTTGTGATACTAAGAGCTGATAATGAAGTCATAGATTGCATATTGCTGGATATTCAGAACGAGTAAAATAGATGTTTGCATTCTTTATCTCCCCTTTAACCTCTCGGAAGCCATCACCATTTTCTTGACGTGATTCTCTTAGCTCTTGGAGAATAGTTTGTAGATTAGCTGTCTCGTTAGCTGCTAATGATGCTTCCGAGTCCGAGAGGCTAGCCATACCTTCTTCATTCATTTCTTTTTCTCTTAACATCGATTTTCGGGACAACAGAGTGCTCCTTGATTTGGAATTGGGCATTCCGGCTCACTTTTACGTTTATTTTATATCCCGCATTTGTAAATAACCTTTGCTTTTTAAAATTTGTTGGGGAGCCACCTGGTTAAGCTGTCGTCATCTTGCTTGCTCACCCGGAAGTCCGGCCTGCCATGTTTTTGAATTTAAAAAAATATTTACAGTTGACAGAAAATATCACTAGGTAATTATGTGGTATTATTCACAATACCTAAACACCAAATATAAAGTCTTAAAAAAACAAGGCGAGCATTAAAAAACAAACCTAAACCAAATAAACAAGCAACGCTCAGCCTGGCAGGGGGAAGTAAAGTCTGGTGGCCCGCCAGGCTTATAGTACACTTCGGGAAACCCTGTCTAAGAAGAGGTAACACATAATAATTTAATTTAAATGAAAAGAAAACAGTGCTTTAAAGCGTTTTTTTTTTTTTTAATAAAACGAGCTGCAGAGTTCAAACTTTAGTCAGGCGCTGCTTTATCTAGCCTGACTAGACTAGATGTCATTCTAGATACGGATGTGTGGCAACACTGAGGACCTGTTGAAAGACATCAAGTTTGCACTCACCACAACATGTGATCTGGTTAAACTAACACTGCAGCGCCTACAGTGGAATGGCTTAGATCAAATGGAAAAACGAAACAAAAAAAAAAATTACTCATTTTAAAAAGGTCTAGTCAAAGTCAAAAGCGGAACTTCAATTGAGAACATACATGTGGCAAGATAAAAAAAAACATGTAGTTCTAAAAGCAGCAGCAGTTAGAAGCTAGGGCTGCAAGTAATTGATTATTCTTTTAATTACTCTGATGATTAATCGTGTTAATTTGGTGCATTCTGCACTTTTTTCATTTAACCACTTCAGCCTTTTTATGTGACCTTAAAAATATATAAAAAGATAAAACATTTTAGCACCTAATGCATTTGACAGGGTTTTTTTTTAAGTGAACACTTCATCAACGTAACAAAAGATGCATCTGCAGCTGCTAAAAATAAAATAAAACACTAAAAGCTCAGCTCTTTCGGCTTGACAGACATCAATACAGTGTCGTTCTGATTCGGTGATTGTTTTACTTTTGGATAAACCAATCAGAAATCGGATAGCAAAAAGTGCTGAACAGGAGATTTTATTTTCTGAATTTGAACCAGGTGAAGCTAAAACTAGGAGTTTTTAGTAGAAGAAAATAAGTTATTTTTTTATGCTAAATGCAAAATGTATAGATTTTTTTTGTATAGTTTTGGTTTAATTACTGCTGAGTGTGTTGTTTTTTCAGAAAATGGCCTTTTTTGAGTCTGTACACTCCAACTAATAATTACGATGATTTAATAATCGATTCATCACAATTAATTGTTTCGTTCCCAGTTGTAATACAGGTACGGTTGCATAATATGTACGGGACAATTCGCAAGCTGATTTTCCAACTTGCAACATGAACCCAAATTAACTTCCTTTCCCGAGAGTCCGACAGCTGACGCCACAGGAATCCTGCTCGTGGTGTTTTGGACCGTCATCAACAATAAGAGAGACAATACTAAACAACAGCGATCTTCAGTGCTGATTGAGATTTTAATAAATGTAGAAGTACAATGTGTGAATAATGTCTTGAACTAGGCAGACTAAATATAAAACCATCTCTGGAGTTGCATCAGTGGAGGTCAGAACCATCAAACCGACTGATGGTCTCCACAGACCCTCCCTCAGCCCTGGTACTGAAATAGCCCTCACTGTTTGGTGGCGACTATAAGGAGAAGCTCTGGGTTGGGAAACTCTGCCGTCTTTCAGGAAATCCTATTGTTTGAATAAGATTGTCATGCTAGAAATACTTTATATGACATAACAAAGCGCCTTCTGGATAGCTAAAATTAATGACCGAACAATTACATTACGTTACAAACATTACATTACAAACATTACGTTAGATTATTGTTTGTTTTAAATGTGTCTTAATTATATTGTTACATAACATACCTTAAATACTTTAGGCGGCAAAAACACAGCAATATTTTTTGTTGTAGGTATGATGCAAGTTTGTTTAGTTGCAATTTGGAGGATTTTTTTATTTTTGCTTCAGTGATGCAGAAACAACAAAAAAATTGCTTTATTTTACAATAAACATTTTACAGTTAATGTGGTTCAATTTTCTATTTTCTATGGGGGGAATACACTATTATTCATATCTTAAATTCAGGTACCTTCATTTATGTTGCATCAATTCACAATAAATGTCATCTGAAGGCACTTTACAGTATAAATAAATAAAGTCATAAAGAGAAACTTGTGTTGGCTAAAATCAGAATCAGCACATCGGAGCTTTGTAAGAAATAGGTGATTGGTAGTCAGGGACAAAATCTATGATCAGTGCATCTGTAATCAAAAACATAAAACTATTTTGGATTTTTATTACAATAGCCATAAAAAAATAATATCAATATTAATAATGTTTGATGTTTTAGACAATGTAAAAGCAAATATATGGAAACATTTTTGTTGTTATTGTTGTTTATTCTGTTCTAGAACTAGTCTTAACTATAACCAAAATGCACTTTTTCCAGGTATTTCTACTTTCTGAGTTTAGACAGAATTAGGAGCAGAGAAGAAGACAGGAAACCAAGTTGATTAAACTGGGCGGGGCCGCTTTAGCTGCTCTCTGTGATCACGCGCCTCTAAACGGATCCATACCGCCGTCACTCCGGCGCCACGCCCCTTTATTGACTCGGATTAGGCATTAAGACACAGTCATCAGACTGGACAGTGTGAACACAAAACGCTTTCATAGCCCTTTAATGCGAATGAAGCGTGAATTGCATCATGCTTTGCAACACTATGATGTAGGGTGTTTCTGGAGAAGTCCCACCAGTCAGGCTAAAGCTTCAAGCCCAGGCAGGCTAATGTTTCTCCAGGCACTAACCGTCTCACCAATCAGTTTATTTTAAGCTGTTTCTCCTTGCCAAGCTCAGTATCAAACCAAAAATAAAAAATAAATAAAAAAATAAAAAACACATGCTCCATGATTAATAAAGCCGTCATGACATTCAAAGCTATTTATCTGTGCTTTAGTGTAAAGCATTGGTTAAAAAAACGACCTATTTTGTTTATCAATTTAATGTTTTGATTTTCAGCTATGCGTGTTGTTTTTTCCAAGAAACGTTCACTCAGACAAACAGGGGCATCGACTAACGGAGAGTACAATTTGTTAAAACTGGTCATTTATATTTTTGAGCTTCTCGGTGGTTTCGAGTCGTCGAGGGAACAATTAAGATAATTTTCAAAGAGCTCTGCTCTGTAAATGAGATGAAACCAGATGAGCTCGTGAGGCTTGTTTCCAGCCACAGGATAACATCACCCCGCTAAGCGGCTACATGGTGTTAGCATCTGAGCCCAGGCTAGCGTTACCTTGTCCTCTGATGGCTGCTGCTCTAACGGAGGCTCGCCGTCTTTGGCTCCTCGATGCCGCAGCTCTGTCATCTTAGCGGGTGGAAGCCTGACGTTGACGGCCAAGGTCCGGAGGTTCCGACAACAGACTATTTGTTGGATAAACTTCTGGTAAGGTCTAAGCTAAATGTTGCACGGCAACACTTTTCCCCCCCAACTCTCAAAGCGCAAATCAATGACAGGGAGATTTTCCGGTTTTCAAAATAAATGTAACGCAACTTTAAAGTGCTTTACAGTAAAAATAAAAGAACGACGTTGAAAGAATCACGATAAAAACATAAGAACAAAAGTATATGTCACATAAGAGGAAAGGATTCTTGCAGCAGCTTTCTGGATTTTTTTCCCTTTCTTTTACAGAGGCGTATGAATAATATTGAAATGGTCTAACCTACTGAAAATAAAAGCTAATATATTGTATAAATTCATTACACATCTAAGTCTAACATGCACAAAGAAATACTATTGGACATGTTAGTCATAATAGCTAATAAAAAAGCAACCTTTTCCTTAATTTTGCTAATTCTAGCTAAACTCCAAAACAATTTCTAAAACAGTTTTAGAAGCTGCACATTCTGGTAAAAGCCATAATGCTCCACTTATGAAAGGGCCTCAACCACTTGACACAGACACAGACAACAATACTGAGACGAGTTTTTATTTTACCTACAAGTCAGGACACAATTAAGAAAAAACAGGTAATTTATTTACTTTTTTCACTTCACATGAACAAGATACAACACACCATTTAACACATTTTTACAATTATACAAAACCAATCTAATGTAAGTTTCACATTAGCTTAAAGTGATAAAGGAATTCAGGTCCAGTTTATTTTGTGTTACACCCCACAGTTATATGTATTGAGAAACATGCCCATGTTTTTAAGGGTTACGGTCATTGTTTGAAGTCTTTAAAATATACTGTAATTTCCACCGTTAACACTAGATGGCGGCAGAAGCTGTATAAAAGGCTCTACGTGTGGATGTGGTCGCTCTGCGGCCTGTTAGCATCCTTCAGACATAAATATTTAACAACCTACCGGTGTTGCAGCAGGACGGGAAGATGAGAGAGCTCTCTGCTGCCCAAATACAACAGCTCGATAGGCTCCGACTGCAAACCGTCTCAATATCTCAATATCCTCCATAACCCAGTCATAGAGCAGAATAATTTACAACTAACTAGTTTAGTGCACGAGTTCGACTTTGACAGCTCTTTGCATTATCAATAATACGGAAGTAAACTTGAAACATTCAAGGATCAGAGAAAAGTAGTGCTTCAAAATAGTGAGACAATATGATATAAAATTGTTTTGTTTTGTTGTTTTTTTTCATTTAATTTATAGGATTTTTATGTGGATTGTGAATTTCATTAAAGAACAAATATTTCATGTTCAGATGCGTAATTAATCGTATTTCTGCCAATCCTGACGATCTCACCATAAAATCGCTTGTGTTCGATTTTATGGTGAGAGACAGGCTAGCAAGATAAACATGTTGTTTTGTTGTTGTTTTCTGGTCTTTCTTTTCTTATCCACCAGTAGATTCGTGTAAAATCGACTTTGCAAACAAAACGAGCAGCTTCATCGGATGACAACGAGATACCACAGAGAAAACTGTGCAATAATATCACAGCTCTCATACCCGCACCCACCCACCCCACAGATCAGGACTGCAGTGCTTTTAGGTTAAAACTGTCTCGTCCTTTGCTGCAGTGCAATCCCCTTCGCTGCACGCAGTCGTCGTGGCGTGACCGTCAAAGTCCTGCGCTGGACGGCCGCTTCGCTGTTTCTTGCTTCCCGAGGCTCTGAGTCACAGACACGCCAACATGTTTTTGGGCCGGGGCTCCTCAAGAAGAACTGCGGGGCTCTGGGACATCTGCAATGCAGGAGTCTAAATTTAGCATCAGAGGTTCGGGGAGAGGAGGAGAAGGAGAGACAGAAGAATAGACGAGAGGACGGGAAACAACGACGGCGCCGGTGTTCTGCAACAGAGGTCCACTTGTTTCACTGCGCCAACTTTTCCCTTAATTACTCAAAACCGCCAATCCTGTTTGTTTGTGTGAGCTGAGAATTAAAAAAGAATAAACAAAAACGACAGCTGAAAACTTCCTGGTACGAAGAAAAACAGTAGAAATCACACAGAAAGTTAGACATGAAGAGCATTAACCGGGTTTCCATTAACCAAATGGCGCAAATTGAAATTACGAAAAATAAATTCGCTTATATAAATAGTAAATTTCTAAAAAATAATAATAATAAAAAGTTTCTAAAAAAAAGTTTCTGAGCTAGGATGAGGTGTTTTTTTTCGGCCGCATGGAAACCTGTTTTTTACTCACACAAGTCAGTTATCAACAGCCGGATTTTACTACTGGTGAAAACGAGAAAAGGGCAAGCGGAAGTAGGAGGATGACGGTTTGTTTGTGGACCCCCTCCCCCCCTGCCCAATTGTAGCTGACTCTCAGAGCTCTGACAGCATCACACAGTTAATAAAATGTGTGCCATTCCAACGTGTTGAATCCATAAGTTTTCTGTAAAATCACTGACTAGTTTCCCCAAAATGCCACATCCCAAGCCACTCGAAGCTTGTTGTTCCAACCCCTGAATCAGAGGCCGACGTTTCCTCTGCAGGCTGATTGATGCTAAGCGCTAGCACCATTAGAATTATGAATATACATCCCATGTAGCTGTTTACATCTGTCACTGCCATGATTTTTAATGACTTATCCTGTGAACAAGCTTATTCACACAAAGTTCTAATTTAATTTCTTATTTAATGGCAACACTGCAACTGTGTAATTGTGTTTTTTTATGTTTTTTTTTTGTTTTTTTTACATTAGCAGAATATAGACAAAGATTTGTAATGGAAACGCAACTAGTGCAGGTGTTTTAGTCTCCACAAAAGGAGAAACTCAACATCTCCAGACTGCAGCAGGAACGCTGCGCTGCGGTTTTATGGCTTCATCTCAAATTGTCCCTGGAGAACAGAGCGGAGGGAGAGGTTCCATTATGTATGCACCTGCATAACAACAAAATCTGCTGACAGCTGCAGCTGAGGATGCACAGCAGATGAAGGACGAGCCCACAGAAGGTCCAGCCGGGACCACCGGCCCCTTGCGGAGCTGATTGGACTCTAATTTTCAGTAAACATGCTCTCTGAACCGGTCTGTGCTGAGTCAGGACTTTCTGTGTCACTGGAGGGAGGCGACTGTCAATAAATGTGGACTCAGACAGCAGAGCAGACTGCTGACAGAAGCACCGCTTCCCGTCCTCCTTAAGGGATCCAGGGTGTGGTCCGAGGCTTTCTGTTGGTTTCATCCCGGCATCCTGCAGATTCAGGTCCAGATCTTCATCCATGTCCCGGAGGGAAATTAATTTTACAGCAAGTCACAGTGAGAACAAAAGAAACAACAACAATTAATATTTACCTATTCAAGACATGGCACTAAATTCCCCTGCTTTCAACTGGTGGAGGTTAAAAGCTCGAAAACTTGTCGATCAAAAACATAAGAGTGCCAGTGTGACTAAAAAGGTGAACAATAAATAAACCAATTAATACACAATACTTAATCTGAAATCCCTCAATAAGAGGCAAAAGAGACAATTCAAATTATTTACAATTACAAACTGTTCCCATCAACTACAAGAGTAACAACTTCACATAATCAAGAACCGGATGTTACTACTGGCGAAAACCATGAAGAAGACGACAGGAAGTGGTAGGAGGACGATGATGCGGCATGTTTTTTTATAAATGACTTATCACGTGAACTACGTTATTCATGTGTGATTTTAATTGCGTTTTTTATTTAACGGAAACACGGCAATTGCAAAGCTCTGTTTTTTCGACAGTTGCGTAATATTGACAAAGTTGTTTTGTGCACATTGGTAATGGAGACGCAGATACTAACAGATGGAGTAGAATTAGCTTGTTTTCAAAGTGTGAGAGTCGAAAAGGTCACAAATTCAGACATTCACAATTTCTGATAAGGCAGTTTTTATCTCTTACACCAAGATTTCCTGACAAGCAAATCAAAGTAAAAGTCAACATAGATCCAAGATAAAATTTATAAGATTATACACATCAGAGTTCTGTCTAAGTTGAGTTTTGCCATTTTCTGAAGATACAAAATACTTTGTCGCAAAGTATTTCTGTGTTTGCATGAAACTTCGGCTTATTGCAGCAAAGTTTACTTCCTTCAGTGATAAAAAGGAGTTTCAGGTTCACTCCCACTTTGACTGGAATAATTTGATAGTCAATAATTTCTTAATACCAATAAAAACAATTCTACTTTCTCTGTCATATTATTTCACTTATAAGAACTTGTTACAAGTGAAATAACCTGTCAGTGCAAATAGTACTTATTTCATCAATAGGAGTTACTTACAGAAAACAAACTCCTGCATCTGGCTGAAAAGTTGAGTTAGCCTCAGTTTAAGTGTACTAAGATATTTACATCTAGAAAGTGGAACAAAAACACTGTAAGATTTTTTAGCTCTAGTGGCCTTTATTTGAAAGTAGTTAAACAGGAAAGAGAGTAATGAGAGAGGGGGAAGACATGCAGCAAATGTCACCAGGCCGGGAATCGAACCTGCGACCACCACCACAAGGACCAAGGCCTCAATACGTGGGTTGTGCTTTGCCCCTGCACCACCACAGCATCCAAGATTTTGTGTTTTTGCAGTGCAGGTGTGATAATTGAGATCTGAAAGCTTTTACTTACAAATTCATTCCTACCTGCACTTAATGAAAATGTACTTGGATCTGTTTATTGCCAAAAACAAACACTCTCCACTGTGCCAAAGAAAACTAAGAACACAAAAAGTAGCATAGTCACAAAGAAAAAAAAAAATCAGGTTGTGATTAAGTTGTTGCTTTTGACAGCTATGCTGGTGCTGGAACCTGCCATCCATCTGGCTCCATCCGGTGTGGGCGCCGGCAGACAGGAGCAGGGATGAGGCAGCAGGAACAGCCTGAAGACTTTATCCAGCTTGCTCAGGAGCTATCGACTGCAGCCTGCGAGGTAATGATGCAGGCTGTGGAAGGAGCTAGACTGGAAAAATAATTTCTCAACAATTTCCTGCCTTTTTCTTACTCTGCCATGTGCAGTGGGTAAAATGAGTTTACAAAGTTGGTTAGGAGTTTGTGTTAGAAAGGCTAAGAAAATAAACAGAACAGGTTTCAAAAAGTAACACAACTCAGTCTGTGTTAATTGATTAAAATGATGTGAAATGCAAAAAGTAGCTGCTCTCTTATTGATTTATCCAGAATTACCTCCCCCCCGCCCCACTTGGTCCTACTAGTTGTATGATACGTTGTCAGTGTGTGTGGACTGAAAATGACCTCCGCTGTCCAAAAACTGTGGTTCATCACAGTGAAATTCTGTATCAACAAGAGAGATAATATGTTCACACAACCGGGTTTGGGTCATTTATTCCTGAAAAGCGACAGTGTTATGTAAAATTTACTCTTTTTTTTGCTCACATCTTTCAGTGAACGACTCAGGAATTGCTCCATAAAAAAAGATAAAAATAAAAATAAATTATCATCCTGCGAATTTCCGGAAGTTCTTGTCAGTTCTTGTTAGCTGGTAGTGTTTAGTCACTACTTGCCACATTCTTTCAGACTAAACTAGATCAGTCATATCACTACATGGCGTTTAAAAAATTAGATGTAAACAGCTTTGAAAAAAAAAACAAAACTTTTTTTGTAAAACGTTTTAATATTTTTGATCGTTTTTATTAAACTATAAACACAAATAGAGTGGAGAAAAGTTTTGTTTATTAAATGTCTTTATTTGGCTTTGAGAGGAAACAGCAGCATGTACAATCACAGTTGTTTAGCAGAATCTGGAAAGTGTCAGCAACTCCTCTGTCGTACCGGGAACAAGTGAAGTTCAGGTGGAAACAAGTTTTATTTTACTTTCTTTTATGGTTAAGGCAAGGTTTTTTTTCTTCTTCTTTCTTTTAAATGTAATTTTATTTCTTTAACTGAGCACAAAACAAGCAAAAAGTCTTTCTCATCCAGCTAATATTCAAGCTCCAGGTATCAGGCCATGCATTCAAACCAGTTGCTTGATTCATTTGCCAAAACAAAACCTGGGAAGACAAACGAAGAACAGCAGCGATGAAAAACGTTTCAGGGCAGCGTGAGAGAAAGTTATGGTGAATATAGCCCTTATTTATGACTCTACACCTCAAAACCCATCATCTAACCCACTCTTTATATATCCAGCTTAACTAAACAAAGGGGCTACTGTGTTAACATGAGATTAAAAAGAAAATGCTTTTCTTTTTCAGTGGTATGTAGCAGATTCTTCTTGACAAATGAATCAATCAAAGGTAGGGATCGGTTATAATCCCCTGCCACCCAAAAGAAATACACAGAGCAGCAGTTAAAGCTTCACATTTTCATCCACATGGATGCACACAGCAGCAGCGCTCCTCCTCTCTTACACACTGCACAGCCTCACACACGCGCGCACACACACACACACTCACACACACACACGCACGCACACACACACACACACACACACACACACACACACACACACACATCTTTCTCCAGGCTCAGGCTGCAATAAATAAAAGCGGGACGAACGCAGAACTGAGTGGACTGAAATGAGTCGGAGCGCTTGAAATGTGGGTTTGGGGGGGGGGGAACTAAATCATAACCCACATGGAAGCATTCTTTGTTTTTCTGCTAGTATTTCTGCCTTAAAGCTGACATTCACATTCAGGACCGAGCTGGTGGGGGGGAGCGGGTGCTCTATGATAAAATCCTTCCCCAACTTGTATATGTAGAAATAAAATAGCACCATAATAGTTGGACTGGCTGCTTCACATGCTCCAGGATCTGTGCGTTTGTCTTTCAAAGTCTGTGTGCTGACTGCGGTGTTACCTCTGAGGCGGGCTCGCTGTTTGCTAATGTGAATATGGATCATCTGTGGCACATAACGCAGGAGGAAACATTCACACCTGCTTCTCATTTTTTACCTTATTGTGGTAAACATGCTAGTAGCCCTCTGTACTTCAGAGACGTGGAAACGGTGGACAGTGGACTGAATAAATACTTGTTACCATTTTACAGCTCGCTAATGCTATACTTCTCCTTCTAAAGTGATCCCGTCTGACCCGGTGTGGACGTGGCAGGCATTTGGAGCAGGTGGATGTGTGTGGATGGGTGGGGGAAACTCGGAGGGTGATGTGAACAGGAAGCAGACCCAGAGGTGATCGGTGGGATGAGAGATGAGTTATTGATGCTGATGACGACACAAACTGTTTAGCTCTTGCTGCTCTTCCCGGTGGAGCTCTCCTTCTCCTTCTCTTTCTCCTTTCCCTTCTCCCCCTTTTCCTTTGGCTTCTCCTCTTCCTCCCCCTCTTCCTCTTCTTCTTCTCCTTCTTCCTCCTCCTCTTCCTCTACTTCTCCCTCACCTTCCTCCTGCTCCTCTGCCTCTTCTCCCTCCTCGCCCTCCTCCTCCTCTCCCTCTTCCGCTTCCTCCTCCTTCTCCTCATCTTCTCCTGCCTCCTCTTCCTCCTCTTCCGGCTTGGGCTTCCTGTAAGCTCCGAGGGCGTAGGCGCGGGCCGATGTGTAGGACAGACCGGGATAGCCAGACTGGACCATGGCGCTGCCCACCGAGCTGAGGCGGCACTCCTCACCTTCCAGAAGCTTCCTGTACAGACAGAGAGGCAAACGGGTGAGGAGGGGGAGGACGACGTCTCCCTGCAGCCTGGATTTGGAGTGTTTCTCATCTCAGTATGTTTCAAAAGAAGAATACAACTGTCATGTGATATGAAGGATGATTGAAAGCTTTCCCATCAGAAAGGTTGACTAAATACCTCTTGTTTCACTTAAAGGGGCAGTATTATGTGTTTTCCAGCCACATCAAATCATTTTGTAGGTAACGATGTTACCTTCAGTAGTTATAAAAATCCTATATGTATTAAATATGACTTAAAAGAAATTTCACTTCGTAATCAAACGCCTGGAAATTGGGCCTCTATCTCTTTAACAAATTCCACCTTCCTGAAACTCCACCTTCAGGAAGTCGTCACAACATGGCTCCTCTAGAAATTCTTTAACAACGTTTTTACCAGCATTGCACTGAGAATTTGCTCCTATAATGAGCTCAGTAGATGCACTTTTCCACCAGGTGTTTGCTAATTGCTGCTGGCTAGTCTGAAGGAGCTGAGTGGGAGAGTCATGGGGGAGGGCTGCTCTGTGAGGCGGAAACTTGGAAACTGCAGTTCTGAGGAGGAGCTGTGCCTCAAAGGTGGAGCTAGGTCCACCCAAGTGTTTTGCACAGCTGAATGGTTATCATGTGAGATTAAAGGGTTTCCTAAACATTCAAGAAAGAATCAAAGCAACACTCCAGGTATGTTTTTGATGAGGCAATGACATTATAACATGGTGTAAAGCTACAAAAAAGTCAATTCTAAATAATACTGATCCTCTAAAAATGTAGCTGCAAAGGTAAAAGTAAAATTGTGTCCATAACCAGGATGTCTCAATTGTAATTAATTACAAATTCATATCTAACTTTGCAAGCTTGGAAAATACAACTGATAAGCAGCTTATAAACAAACCATATCATAAATAATGAAAGAACAAGTGTCCCAAAAATATTCCGCAGCAACTAGCCAAATATTAATTGTTGATGAACTGTTGTTGTTGTGATTTTTTTCCACACTGCCTCTCAGGTCTTTGCTTTTATGGGCCACTACTTGTTTCAGTTGAGAACAATGACAAAACTGAACAAAACCAGACCACACATCACCTCAAGTAATAAAAAACATCACATAAAAACAAAAAATGGGAGGATCACATAATTCACAAGTACAATCAATAGAAATCAGTTCTACTTGGCTTACATACTGAACTTAATTGGTAGGAACCTTAAAAAATGTATTGTAGAATAATCCATCCTCACAAATACAACGCTAACCTGCAACCATTACTTCCTGCTGTTTTAAGTTCTTATCTAAACAATAAACCATGTAAAGGAACCATTAATGCTTTGTAAGGGATATGGATCGGTTCACTCTCCCTGTAAGGAAACTAATCTGACCTGTAAGCGGCGATCTCGATGTCCAGGGCCATCTTGACATTCAGCAGGTCCTGGTATTCACGCAGGTGACGAGACATCTCTCCCTTGGTGCTCCGCAGGGCAGCCTCCAGCTGCTGGATAGTGTCCTGCACACAACCACAGATACAGAATGAAATCTGGGTCATAATTTAGAAAGGGCTTACAAGGGCGGCAGCCCAGGGCTTCATGTTTTGTGGGGTCCCAAAGACTTTTCTTTTCTTTCTCTGTTTATTTATTTTTACAAAGGTGTGTTTTGAAAACACTGTACTTTATGTAAAACAGACAAGCAGATATCAAGTGAGTTGTATTCATTTTGGGGTAATTTTATGAATACACACAATATTCAAGTATTTCAAAATTATGAAATTATGGCCAATGTCTTTGGAAACAACATGGAGTTTTTGGCCGGGGGACATATTAGACCTTTCATGCATCATTTAATACCTGCTGATATGTAAGACTGTGTGTTAATGGACTGTAATTTGCATTAATACAAAATGTTTTTCTGTAGTGGATAGGGCACCAAAACTGCCTCCAGCCCAGGGGCCCATATCCTCTTAAATCAGGCCCTGACAATAAACTTAAGCTGTTAAGTGATCCTTAATAAAACGTTTCTTAATCTATGTTGCTAAGTGATTGCCTTTTTACGAACTCACCTCATTCGATAAGCAATAAATAATTCACTTACTTGCATCTCTCCAATTTCATTGTTGTGACGGTCTTCCATCTCGCCAATCTGCCTCTCCAGGGCTTCGTTGTGGCCCCGGAGGGCCTCGATCTCCAGGGTGCGGGCTTGCACCTGCCTGCGGTACTCGCTCAGCTCCTCCTTGGAGTGCTTGATGGCGTCCTGGTTGCGTGTGGCAGCCTCTGTCACAGTGGCAAACTTGGAGCGGTACCACTCCTCGGCCTGGACCTGGTTCCGGGCCGACAGGTTCTCGTACTGAGCCCGGATGTCCTTCAGGGCTGCAGCCAGGTCCGGTTTACTCATGTCCATCTCCACTGACACCTTGAAGAAGGAAAGAGAATAATAATAAGAAGTCCCAGCTGCAACATGAACTCTGAACCCCAAAAAGAATCACCAGACTGCTTCATAGCTGTTATTTCACTGATTTCAGGTTCAAACATTTAGGAAAGTAAAATGTTTCAAAGTCACTGACGCTAAATCATAACTTTGCCTATGCCTTTTTCTTAAAAACAAAAATAAAATAAAATAAAATAAAAAAAAATCATATTAACTATTTTAGTTTCACTTGAAAATATACATTCAGAGACTGTTACATCAAACCTCAGGATTAAGACATACATTTTAAGTTCAACCATTTTAGCAGTGTGGAGGCATCCCAGGTGACTGTTTAAGGATGCATGAGGTGAGCTGTGTGCTGATCCACTGAGCTGATGCAGGACAGATGGATGGGCTGCTGACTCAGACTCCCTCTGCTGCAGAAAACTGCAGTCGACATCTTGTATAGCTATCATCCCTTCCCTGCAGGGCAATGTAAAAACTGGACTAATTTACCCAGCATCCATTACTGCTAATCACTGACTAATTTAGCTAACTGTAGCGCATATTGTCACTTTTTTTTTGTCACATTCTGCCTGTGACAAAACTAGACTATTTTGCCTAGTTTATATATATATAAACTAGGCAAATTTTTACAGATGAAATTTTTTTCATCTGTAAATTTCTGAGCTGTGCTGCTGTCGCTTGAAATGGAGTCGCATACTCCACACAGTCTGCGCCCCGTCGTCCCAGAGGACGACCACACCCCTGGATTTACCAGTTATTATTCCGGATTGTATCCGCGCTTTAAACCCTCTGACATTAATCAACGAGAACGACCACTTATTAAATCTCCCTCGTTGTTACTTTATCGATTTAACAACTTTTAAAGCTATTTGTCTCATTATATAGAACGTTACGCGCGACGTAGCAGGATATGAAAATGGTAAAATTCATGTAAATTGTAAACTGATTGTGTCAAGTTAACGATTTTTTGATTAAAGGAGCTGCGTGACGCGGCGCGCGCGGCTGCTGCAGCGCAGGTCGCTAGCTCTGAGGAGGGCGGGACAGCGCGTGGTGCTGAAACGGAACTGCAGAGTCATCAATTTCCCAGTGCAGCAGTGCTCATAGTGAAGGACTCAGTAAAGGAAAATGTGTTCAAAACTCCTACAAGTTAGACCTCACCTGGTCGCCTTCTTCCTGGTCGCTCGAGCAGGATAATAACGCATGATTTTGGTGGTTAGCTAAGCTAAAGTCATTGTAAAGACCGTGTAAAATATTCTAAATGTGATGTAAACTCGGAGCGCGGTCGGGAATATTAAAAAGTGCGTCACAACGCCGATATATTCTAAGACTGGACGTCGATGGGACCTTAACACTGTTTTGGCGAATGCTCGTTTTGAATTAAACCAGAATAATGTGTGGAAAACGGAACCTAAAGAGTAAATTTAGCCCATTAATTTCACCCTAATCTCCTTTCATCCGCATTTAAAACCTTTTATCGCTGTAGGCATTTTCTTTGCACGTTCTTCTTTTTTCCTTTTTAGCAACTTTTCTTGTGTACCTGCGTTGCCTGCAGGGACGCCTGCAGCTCCTGCAGCTCCTCTTCATGAACTTTCCTGAGGAAGGCGATCTCGTCCAGCAGAGACTCCACTTTCTTCTCCAGCTCCAGGCGGGCCAGGGTGGCGTCGTCCACGTCCTTCCGGTAGCCCTTCAGGGCGCTCTCCGCCTCCTCGCGCAGCCTGCTCTCCTCATCCAGCTTCTCCCGCACGCGCTCCAGCGTCTCGTTCATCTGGACGCAGTCCAGGTGCATCTGGCTCTTCTCGTGCGTCAGCTCCTCCACGCGCGCCCGCAGCTCGCGGATCTCCTGCTCGTAGAGCTCGTGCAGGCGCGACGGCTCGTTGTGGCGCTGGCGCAGCAGCGTCACCTCGGCCTCCAGGACTTTGTTGTGCTGCTCCAGGTTGTGCACCTTCTCGATGAAGGACACGAAGCGGTCGTTGAGGCCCTGCAGCTGCTCCTTCTCGTTGGTGCGGATGATCTTGAGCTCATTGGTGACGGCGGTGGACTGGGTCAGGTCCATGGCGGAATCCTGGATGGAGGAGAAGACGCGGCCGGGAGCCGCCGTCCTGCGGTAGGTGGCGGAGGAGACCGCGGAAGGGGAGCCATAAGCGCGGTGGCTGCTGCGGTATCCTGCGGAGTGCAGGCGGGACGGGCTGCCGCCGCTAGCCAGACCCACACGACCTGACCGGGGCGCCTCTCCGAAGATCCTGCGATAGGAACTGCTGCTGTAAATGTCGCTGGAGTAACTCATGTTTCCTTTACTTTAGGGGAAGAGAAAAGAGAGAGGAGAGAGAGAAAGAAAGCGCAACTGTGTGTGCTTGTGTGTTTGTGTATGTGTGCGTATGTGTGTGGAGCTCAGGAGTGTGTGATGGAGAGTGCGCGGGAAGGACAGAAAGTGAGATGCGTGTGATGTCTGGCCCGGACAGGTGCTTTTATAGTCGGGGCTCTGCGGCGCATCATTTGACGCAGTAGCAGCGGAAGACGGGTGGGGGGGAAACCTGCGGGCCTTTGCAGAAAGCCTCCACCCTCCTGGGAGACTCCCAGACACCCATGCAGCT
>NW_006800106.1:1161209-1166209 GCF_000485575.1 Poecilia formosa
ATTATAGTGGGGTGCTTATCTCACTGTGATGATCTAGAAGTCAAATCGCAGATATGTTTTTTTTTTTTTTTTACCTTTTCATGTCGCTTTTTGATCTACGCTGTCCACTGGCGCTGCAGTTTTCTCTGCTGCCCTGCAGAATGCTAAATGGGATCGATGTGCGCAGCCAGAGCGTGTGGTGGTGCGGCAGTCTGAACCCGGTCGCCTTCAGCGCCTCCGGTCCGCATTATGCTGCTCTGAGTCATGAGCTAGACAATTAGACTAAAGAAGAACATGAGCTTTTTGTTGAAAAGAGTAGAATTTTGAAAAACCACGATCACTGTTTGTTTATATGTGTGTGTTTTGGTGATGATTATTTATATATCTCGGAGCACCGACCAGGAGGTCACACATATCCATCACCAGATTTATTAGCTCTGGGAGGAAATGTGAGGTCCTGAGTCTCGCCCGGACTCCTGGGAGTTTTGATGCTGCGCTGGCCTTGGTTCTGATCCAGGCAGCAGGCAGGCGGGAGAAGAACCACGCCCCTGTTTTGGAGAGGAGACGACCCCCACCACGCCGGGGACTGCAGCCTCGCCACCTCCAAACATCCTCCAAGGCGCCTCCGGAGCAGCTGAAGAAAAAAAAAAAGAAAAAAGAAAGAATAATAAACGACTGTCTGGCCAACAGCCCGAACAGTCCAGTCATGAAGGCATCTGGATTTAAAACTAAACTGAAGAAATGGTTTAAAACTGACATCAGGACATGACGAAGCTACTCGGAAAAAAAGATGGTGGCTTAGAATAGGTCTGCAAGCAAAAGTATTCACAGCTCTGAAAAATGTTGCATTTCGTCACGTCCAGTGATCAGTGTATGATGGGGGTTTTATGCAGAGATGGAGAACTCAAAAAAAAAATTACTAAAGTAAGAATAGCGCGACTTCGATACACATTTTTACTCAAGTAGAAGTGAAAAGTAGTCGTTCAAGAAACTGCTCAGTAAAAGTAGAAAAGGATTGAGTAAAAGGCTGGAAAAGAGATTGACAACCCGGTCATATTCTTCCGATTCCGCTCGAATAAATTCTCGCTTGCAGCAGTCTGGGATTTCTCCCTTTCACTTCGATTTTCAACTGGGCCAAACAGTGAACAGAAGGAGAACTTATGAACGTTATCAAAGAATTGTAGTCTGCTTGTAGTTTTAGCTATTTTATTTTTTAAGACATCATCAGACACATTTTAAACACTAAAATAATAATAAAATTAATACACATAACATAATTACAAAGCAATAAATTGACGCTGAAGAAACTTTTTTCCCCAAAAAATATCTATAGTAAGAGTAGAGATACTTCATAACATTATACTCAATTACATTTATTAGCTTATTTGACAGGAACAATGCACACAAACAACAGAACGAGCAAATATAACTGAGTAAATGTATCTAGTTACTACCTAACTCTGGTTTTATGTGGCAGACCTACACAAAGCAGTGTCCTGGTGTGAAGTGAAAGGATAACAATGCATGGTTTTCAACATTTTTATGAACAGAAATCTAAAAAGTGTGGCTTGCATGTATATCTAGCCCCTCTGAGTTGCTGCAGTCACAGCTCCACGTCTCTTCAGGTGTGTTTCTGTGGCTTTTGCACATGAAATGGAGCCTGTGCGGTAGTCTTTCCACTTTCCAGATCTTGTTTTATGTCCCGACTCTGCTTTAAATGTCTGCACAGTTTCCTCCCTCAGCTGTGTTTGGTGTTCTCTAACAAACGTCTGGGACTTTCACAGAACAGTTGCATTTATACCGAGATTATATCAGACAGATCGACTCTATTTAAGTTCTTTCTGAATTAGTACATATGGATTTTATTTAGGGTTAGCAGAATGAGGGAGAACTGAACACAAATGCACAGCACACATTTCTGTTTATCTGTAAAACCTTATGTCACGTGACATTAATGCCCTTTTTTATATCACACAAAATCTCAACAGAGTTTTGTCATTGCAGTGGGATAAAAGGGGAAAAATTTCAACCCTCAAATACTGTGTATTGCGTTAGCAATGTCAATTAAATCCACTAGAGGGAGTTATTTCACCAATAATGCAAAGCTTCCTGATCTCATATAGGAGGAGGCTGTCGCCTAACTGAAGTGTAAATGATGGTAGAAAATTTAACGTTTATTTAAAATATAAATCTACAGTCTGGGATGGTAAAAGTACAAGACGGAAAAAACTGCATTCAGTCTGTAGATTGTTGAAGGTGCTTGGCTGAGTTATTTTGTTTTTGAATTAACTTCTGCTGTCATTTTCATCACATCTGGTTCTATATGTGTAGACTCTACAAAAAAATTAAGAGGATAAAATGGTAAAATTATGAGAATGAAGTCTTAATATCACGAGAATAAACCCATGTATCCAGAGAATACATGGGAGGAGGAAAAAAAGTCATAATTTAATGAGAATAAAGTCGAAATCATACGAGAATAAAATCAGAATATTTTGAGAATAAACTGACAATATTGCAACTTTATTATTCTCGTAATTTTATTCGTTGTTTTTCCTTGTGTGGCCCTAATGCTCCGTTAGAAGCCATTTTGCTGCTGCTCTGCTAGCTAAAGTTTTAGCTAGACGACGCAAACAAGCACATTCGAGCGAAATCCTACTAGGAAATCTGCCTTTCATTTCAAGTTCTGATGTCGGATGTGAACTCAAGAAAACCAAACACTGAAACCGAACCAGAGGGTGATCAAACAAGGTATTATTTGTACGGTTTGCAAATTTTTTCCAGTTTAGTCCAGTTCCAGTTTTACTTGTGAAGCACGTTGAACACAACGCTGAGCCAGGTGCTGTGCAGATAAGTCAGTAAGAAATTTATGACTCACGCTAATGTCATAGAACCCACTAACTTTTCCAGTTTTTAATTGCAATTCAAGTCGTTCAAGTTTAATGAACTGCTTGAAATGTTACAAAGGCAGGAGTGGCCTGCCAGAGGATAGAGATAAGGTAAGCCACTAACTGAAAACTGATGTACATTTCAGGGTTATACACAAAGGCCTTTTTTGTGGAACACAAAATACGTTGATGGAGGTTGATCAGTTTTTCTAAATTACTGCAGAAAGTATCATGTTCCTAGAGAAATTACGAGAAAAGACAACTAACAATGGAAGAGAGACAGACCATCATAACACTACAATAAATGTTGGTCTTTTCTACTGAGAAATTGCAAAGAAAATCAAGATGTCAGTGAGTACAGTTTTCTTCACCATCAGGAACTCAGAAACTCTGACAGGAAGAGATCTGGCAAACCAAAGCCACAACTGAATCAGAAGACAAGTCTGAGAGTTAACAGCTTCAAGCCAGTGATTGTAGCAATGGTGGACAACGTACTCAACTCAAATGTTAATACTCATTGTCAAATCTCACTCAACGACAAGAAAATGTTGTTCGGTCAAAAGTTTATTCAAGTTAAAAAGTGATGATGTACTTACTTTTGAAAATACTGAAGTAGTCCAAGTAACTCCAAATCCCATTTGTGAGTGGCTACTGTGACTAATTCCCCTTCTTGTTAGGAACACAGCGTGTGTTTAGCAGCATTTCAGCAAAGAAAAACAGCAACAGCCGACTACAAAGCTACACTGAGCCACAAGGAACGAGTAACGACAAGCTTCCTAGAAATCTAGAGGAGTGAAAGACATGCAGTCCCCCAAAAAATAAATACTGAAGTACAGATACTACAAAAAAAAAAATACAATACTCACGTAAATGCTCCCTGTTCCCTGTTACTGTAGTAACCAAGTCTAAGTCTCATTTGTGAAGTATTTGGGCCTCTTGTTCTAGGATGGAACAAATCTGGCCTGCGATGCAAATGGAGACTCTTGTGTTTTGGGGGGTGAAATTTTATCAAACAAAACTGTATTTCGAACAACAAACAATTATTTCTCATCTACAAACCGGATTTCTGCATTCATCTTAATCTCGTAGAAAGCAGAACCACAAACATCTGGCAACTTTTACACATTTGGTTTGCCCGTGCCTGTTGATCAAGACAGCATTTGGAAAAAACACCGATGCTTTTTGTCCTATTGTTTTTGCTGAGCTGAGATGAAAAATTTTGCACCTTTGACAATTTACAGAACACTTGTAGAAAAAAATTAGTTTTGTTACTTTCAATAAAATCTTGTATGTTTAGTTTATTGAGTAGACAAAAAATGTATTAAAACTTTCATTGGTATATAATTTTTTATGTCTTCCCAAGTGCTTTCAACTTGACGAGTTTTGCTTTCTTGGCAAAAGGTTTAAACCCCCACCGGTGTAGAATTTCCTCCTTCCTGCTGACTAGAACAACCAGCTGCGCTTTCATTCATCTAACAAGGAAAAATGTTTCACAGATCCACCCTACACTTTACACACCAAACCTGTGTCAAAAAAAAAACAAAAAAACTTTGTCCCTGCATTTTAAACTCTTACCGGTTTAACATCAGAGGTGTGTTTGTGCATTCCAGGATTTCCTCTAACTCAGAAATGCCAGATCTCCTCAGAGGCCCCTAAAACAAGCGCCCCCGTTCCTTTGAAGCTCGTTTCTCTTTGTTGCTTTGATATGCCAGGTGTTCCTCTCAGAAACTATAGTGAGCGCTTCTGTGAAGATCCTCGCTACGAGTTCCCAACAGGCCACCGGGCTCACTCGCTTTTGGACGCGCTGATGGTGTGTGATGTGGCCTCTTCGCTCTCGTCCCCCTGAGATCCCTCTTCTCCTTCATGCAGAGATGTCCATCTGTTAGCTGCAACACACATGTACTCTCTCTCTCTGAGCTGTCCATCCCCTTGAACTGAGCCATCAGCTGTGATGGAGGACGATGATGTAGTGCCGCTGTTGCCCAGGCACGCAGCCATGCTGTAACTGGCTGCCATACAGCTTCACCGGGAGTGATGCAACCAAATGATGCTCATTTCCTCAATTTGGACCGAGATCCAGAGACTGAGAAGTAGTGCTGGTGTTTTGTGTGTGTGTGTGTGTGTGTGTGTGTG
>NW_006800106.1:1168835-1174575 GCF_000485575.1 Poecilia formosa
AACAACTTATGGCGTCATCCAAGACTTGTGATTGTGGGATATTGTGTCTGCAATCGGGATATTGAAGTGTTAGCATGTCATGACAGCAACACTGTCTTTAGAAGAATGATTGAAACAATATATTTATTACTGACATAAATTCAAACAATCTTTATAAATTGATAATAAAAAATGAAGCCAGTCCAGAAAGTCCTACCTTAGCTTGCATTTAAATCACAGATATCTATTCCTGACCCATCCCTTTATAAGTGAAATTAAAGCTGCAGTATGTAACTTTTGCTAAAAAAAAAACTACAACTACAAAGTATTTTTTGAGAAGTCTGGATTGGTTTATGTATATTTTACACGTTGCTTATGACTGTTGCTTGTGGGGACAGACCTTTCAGTAAGCTAAAATTAATTTTAAAAAATGTAAGCAACCTATTTGTATACTGTTGCATGTAAAATTTATAAGCAGTAAATCTTGTGCTAATATCAGTATTGGACCAAAAAAAACAAGGCAGTTACAATCCTTTAAAATTGTGATGCTTTTTATTGGTCAACTAGACTCAAGACATTGGAACAGCAGGGGGCCCAATTTAATTTTTTTGTCATGGGGCCCAAAATTCCTGGTGGGGCCCTCGCCTAAAAGTTACAGGACTCTGGTCCAAGGAATACAGTTTGAGACCACAGATCTAAGAAGATTTATTTCACCCCAATCAGTGTCAGCATCAATCGCTAAATATGATTAATGTGAGAACAGAAAATAATGTGCAACACAGATAAAAAACACACGGCTGCATTTAAATATTGACCACCATGACTCTGTGCACGGTCACAGGGTGGCCAGGATTATCGTCTGCTCTCGATTACCTGATCAAATCCGGTCAGTCCTTACTCAGGGCTTGGCGTTTCCATCGCATGATTCATTTGTCGAGTTGTTTTGTTTGGGTGGGTGTTTTCCGCTACGCCGAGTGCGCTAGTGCAAGCTCTCATGAGTAAGTCCATATATGATCGGTCAAGGTGGTGCAGGGAGGTTAAGGTCAGAGTAAAATAGGTGTCCAGGTCGTGGATAAGCTGCTAGGTTTGACTAATCTGACAAATGAGGGCATGCAGAGGAAGTGCAGTGACCCTGACACACAAGTAAACACCTGCTGACACTACACTGTCGGTAACGTTTTGAATACACAAACCTGCAGGTTGGTCATAGAATAGAAATATCCCTTATTGACCCACAGTGGGTAAATCCAGGAAAGGTTAATGCAAGGTATTGAACCATGGCCTTCTGGGTAAAAGTTCAGGGCACTGCCACTACACCAACACTACAGATACTGTCAATCTGTTCAGTGATCATGCTAATGCTAAGCTGCAGGGACAGGCACAGAGAAACTAAGCAGTGGTAGAGAATCTGCTTTTTTTTTTTCCTGTGGAAGAAAAATAAAGTAAAACAAAATAAAGTAAAAGAAAATAAAGTAAAAGAGCCCTTTGAAAAGTTTTATGCGTATGAGCGAAGAAAAGTAGCATTTCTGGATTTAAAAGTGCCCGAATTTTGCCTGTCAAGAAATCTGGGTTGCAAACTACCCAGATAAATGAGAAGACAACAGGAAAAAAAGAGATATGGGATATACAAAAAAAATATGAATATACATTTTACCTCATCATAATCAAATCTTATTCTTCAATTGCCTTTTATTCATGAATGTTCTCTAATGAAGATTTGTTTTATTTGGATCATTTCAGAGCAGAAAGATGGCGAACACTTCTGCACGTCACAAATTTCACATTTTTATCATTTGAAATCTGTCAGTTTCTTTCCACATGATAGTTTTGCTCTACTTTGGTTGGTCTGTTACATGAAAATGCACTAAAATACAGAGATGTTTGTGGCTGTAATGTGATAAAACGGGGGTAGAATAATACTTTTGCAAGAATATGTGATTTTAATCAAAACTGATCAATTTGAAAATCTGCTCAGTTTTGGGATTTTTTAAACAGACTTTCATATTCATATTCTTGTTCCTATTCTTATTCTTCTTGTTTCTGCTGTTTTCTGGCGCACAGATAAGCCTCTGACTAAACTGGTGGGATTCATCCCTGCAGCAACATGTCTAAAGGCTGAACACAACAAACAGACTGAGACACGGAGCCAGATGGGTAAACAAGGGTTTCAAATAGTTTATTCTTTATTATCACAACTGCTGCTCCACAATTCATTGTCAGAGGGCGTCTCTTGACGCAACGTAGTGATTCGTTTAGAAGACAATGCTCAAATTGCCCAATTTTTAAAAAGTAAGTGCAGAAAAAAACATCCCATTACCCAGGAAACAGACACCGGACCTTCCTGAGGAGAAAGGCGGTGGAGGTGGGGGGAGAGAGTGGGTCGGGGGCGATGTTCATGGAGCGACCACACGGTGTGTTTTCGGTGTGTAATGCACGAAAGAGCGCCACAAAGGAAAGGAATGACCATTTCTGTATAACACAGACGCTCGCGTGTGGGTTTACTCGTGTCGGGTCGTACTTTTGTTACCGTTTTAAGGCATGGTTAGCCATCTTGGGTGGAGGGAAAGAGACTTGAAGCTTAAACGACTGGTCTGACTGTAGGCTTGTTCTTCGACAGATTCAACACCGGCTTCTTAAGGCGGATGCTGAGAGCACCGGAGGAGAGGGTCGTTTTGGGGGGTGTGGGCAGCGACCACACACAAGCCGACACGGAGGGAGTCATGCTCTCACACGGTAGCTGGGAAATGAAAGGGTGAATCCGGAAAACTCACAGGTGGAGTGGAAGTGAAGGTGGAGGCAGTTCTAGTCATAAACGGGGAACAGAAACGTTTCTTGGCTGCCCATCCTCTGCCACCCCAAAATAAAATTCTCTCTGAAGACAGTGACGAATACACACACACATATATCAACCAACAGATGGCATTTCAGTGAAACACAGCTGTCCGCTCGCTCCTACTCTTAAGTCCGTTTTTGTGTAGTAGCCGTTTCGCGGTTCCTCCCCGTTGGAAACAAACAAAAAAAGTTTAAACTTGACAAAAAATAAGCAGCATGCCACACAAACAGACCAAACAATTCTAATCTAAGTTTTTCAGATTTTAGAGGGTTTTTGTTATTTTTTTTGTCATTGGTGTACCATATTAATGCTTTAGGCGAGCTTTACAAGTGGAGCGTGCGCCAGCGGGGAACTTCCTTCAGCGCCACGCTGCATTGCAGCCTGTGTACATTCAGATATTTGTGAACCCCCCCGGCTCTCCCCGCACGCGCCTATTCGGAACCGCTGCCAGGGGCACGCGGAGCCAAGCGGAGCCAAGAGGCCATGTTGAGAGTTCTAGGTGAGTGAGAGGAGGGGGGAGGACGGGATGTCAGATCATCGCCTCCTAGAATTTGGCCACCAAATTTCTACCAGTAGAGATGCACCGATCCGTCGGCTGGAGATCGGAACCTGCCGACTTTTCCTTCAATCTGAATTGACTAGAGGATCAAATCCTGACTAAAATCCAACTATTTTTGGTCTAAATATGGAATAACTCGTAATGATTTCATGCACTTTTGTTGAGTTTAATAAAAATCATTTGAACTTTTGAGGCTGTAGGTCAACTTGTACCCCCGTTTTGCACCAAATCGATGCCCTTTGACCCCTTTATACTTTAAATTTGCGCTGTAAACAAACCAGTTTGTCCTGATGTGTGCACCATTTCAACCTGACAGTTTCACCATGTTTACACAGCGTACTTAGCAAAATGTTTCATATAAATAAATTCAGAATCATAATTTAGGAATATCTGAATATTTGAAATATCTTTCAAAGTCAAATTATGTTTTTAGGCTAAATGTCTGAAGAAGTAGAAATGAAAGATGGCTATGAATGATTAATTAAATTTAGAGAAAATTTAGAGCTTCATTTTTCAATTCGGTAAAAAAAAAAGAAGCATAAAGTTAATTAAAATGCGAAGGTCTAAACAGGAAGAAAGGAGCCATGCGATAAATTTATTGAATGCATGTACAAAATGTTCAAAATGGCTTTGACGGGAGTACAAACTGACGCTAGTTAGGTACAAAAAGTCCAATGCCAGAGGGCGCCATTTTGTTTCTAAGAAGAATAAATACAATTTAAAAAAAAAAAGTATAGAACATCCAAATCTTCAAAGGTGCAACGCCAAATGGACATAATGACCAGCATCCAGTTAGGGACAAATGGGAGAAATCTTTAATTTCCTCAATTTGTGTTTAATCCAACTCTAATACTTCAATTTATTTTTTTCTTTGCGTTGCAATCTGTAAAAAAAACAATATATATTAAAAAAAACAAAGCAAAATCAGCAGGTCAAACCTCACAGTAAACCAGAATCGACCAGGAAAACCCTGATTGGTGCATCTCCATTGCTTTTAAACTTTTTAATTCATATTTTTCCAAAGTTATTTAAATTTTTTTTGTTTGTTTTTGTTCCACTGTCCCCCACACCGTTAACTGGACAGGACGGCTTTTAAACACGAGGGAAAAAAAAAGAAAAGAAAACGAACCACGATGAAACTGTGCCAAATTCAACAGACACAAACGCCTCGAGGCACAAGAGACTTTTCTAAGTATTCTAAGGATTGACTTTGCTGTGCAAACCAACTACGCTGTAGGAAACTCTCCATAAAACTCACAAAAATGAACAGAAGCTATGACTAAATATATATATATATATTTTTTTATAGACTCATCTATATATTTAGGATATCTAATAAATACATTTGGTGATAGACATAGAACTCTTTCTGAGAACTATTTACATTAAAAGGTGTACATTTGTCCAGAAATAATAAATAGCTATGATGGCAAGGCAAAGGATTTTTTTTCTGTGGTTTTTAACATTTTAGTGCTTTTTAAGAGGAGAAAACAGAAAAACTTTGGGCCTCTGACTAAGTGTTCCCTCTAAAACAAAAACAACCCAAAAAAACCCCTACCCTGACCCAAACTCAACCTTCATGTAATTAACGTGACTGCCCACTTTCAAAACGCACAAAAAAATAAATAAAAATAATCTCAGTCTCACCAGCTTCTCCTCTTTATGTCGTGGAATGTGTTCAAGTCTCTCGACTGCTTTTAGGTAGATGGGCTTTTCCCTTCCTGTTAACAGCTGGGGCAGTGAAAGATTAGCGTACAACAATGTACTAGCACCTGGCAAAAAAAAAAAAAAAAAAAAAAAAGGTTAATGGCCGTCGCCCGTTTACGGGGGCAGGGAGAGAAAAAGGGGAACACTGTAAAAACGCCACCGTCGTCAGAGAGAGGCAGAACCCATCGAAAACCCGCAAACATTTTCACAATCTCGCATTGTTTCGTTTTTTTTCCTTCTCGCCGCGAACGGCAGAGGTGGACATAAAAAAAGAAAAAGAAAAGAAAAGAAAAATCACAAAAGGAGCCTGCCGGCTAAAGCTTCAGTCACCACAGGATGTATTGCTGCCGGCTCAGATAGTTTAAACTCAACGTGCGGTCGGGTCTGGTTTAGCGTCCACAGACTCTGCCGACTGACATGTTTCACAAACATTCACTTCATCTGGGAGGGGGCGGGGCTTTACAAGAGACGGTGTTTGAAAAAGATGACAGTTTTTGTTTACAAAAGCAATTTCAAGTGCAAGGTACCATGCACTGATGTTTTAGTGGCGAGAGGGGCAGAAAAACGGGCCCCACTTCACCGAGGACAGGTCTCACAACTGGGAGAGATGGAAATGTGTATGTGTGTGTTTATATATATATATATATATATATATATATATA
>NW_006800106.1:1174996-1188701 GCF_000485575.1 Poecilia formosa
AAGAGGGCAGGGTCTGAGCAGGTAGAAGTGGTGAGATGGAGATTTTGGGTGGAGGTGGGGTGGGTGGGTGTCGGCTCGGTGGTCCAGGACGTTTATAGGCCGCAGCCCAGCTGCTTGGCCGTCTCCTGAGTGTCCTGCAGGCGCTGCAGGCTGGCGCTGGAGTAGCCCTCGTCGCTGCAGCTGCTCCGCAGGCTGCCTCGCTCGTCCCCTGAGTCACTCACACTGCTGGTGCTCCACTCCAGGTCACCCAGCAGGTAGTCCGTCCCCTCCACGTCCACGTCCAGGTCCTCTGTGGAACACATGGGGAAGACCGACGCGGTTACATGCAGTCAAGAAAAACACTCTGGTATCGTCGGAAAATCAGGAGTTGACATTATCAGAGTCTGAGATAACAGCATTAATAATGCTAACCTAGCTAATCGCTAATATATGTGCTAAATAAAGGTTTAAATGTGAACTCTGTCATCAAGGGGCAGCATTATGCATTTTACAACCACATAAAATAATTTTATAACACCGTCAAGTAAATGTTACTTTCAGTTGTTATAAAACTACTGTACACCAAATATAACTTCATTTTGTAATTTAACATCTTGAAATTGAGACTCTGTCTCTTTAAAAACTCCAGCTCTTTCTGAAACTCCACCTTTAGAAAGTCATTATAATCCTTTAGTGATGTTTTTACCAACGTTGTACTGGGAAGAGGCTTATATAATGAGCTCAGCTGATACACAGTTCCACCAGGTGTTTGCTAATTACTGCTGGCTAGTCTACAGGAGCCAGCAGGGCAGAGCTGCTCTGAGGCGGAAGCTTAGAAACTGCATTTCCAAGGTCAAACATTTACAAAACCTGATGATTAGAAATCAGCCACAAAACTCCAGTCTCCACAGCCTCCGATGTAAAGGATCCAACAATAAGCTACTGACTGTCTTTTGCCACAGAACTAAAACTACAGTGCATTAGAAGGGAAAACTAAAATTTAACTATCAAATTCAGGGATCGTTATCATTTTTTGAATGTGTAGTTCCTGAAAGGACTATTTATTCGAGCTGTGGGTCCCAGTTTGGTTGACGTAAGATTACACACCAACTAGCTGGTTAATCAGCAGTTAAACACACCAGTTTGTTGACGAAGCCGCTAAACTCCAGTTCTTTCAGCTGCAGCAACAAGATTCAAGCTGGACTTTATCTAATCAGCCTTAATAAAACCTTATTCCCTTCAAACCTGGAGCACAGCTGACTCAGGCAGTGACTCACTCGCTGTGGTTAGTCCATCAATGCTCACAGGTCTGGATCGGAACATGAAGTTTTAGCAGTCACGCAAGGAGAAATGTGCTGCTTCTATGAAATACAAGGATGTCAACATGTACCTTGGCTGCATCTCTGGATGGCAAAGTTTAACCATGTGCTGATCTTTATAAAATGTCAAGTTTTCCTGATTAGCTTTGATTCCAGTTAAAAAGCTGTTATTTTTGATTGAATAACAGCTGGAACACCTCTAGTTCCCCACCAGGAGGTTACTCAGGGTGTTATATGAATTTTGGTGGATGGATATAAGCAGAGTTTCCCCCAGTGTGTACATCGATAACAGTAAAGATGAATTAAGCTCGGTTTATACAGTAGTTGATGCATCAACTGCACCATCCCTTCACCTGCGTCACTCGCTATTATTTCCAAATTATGAAATCTGCTCAAGGACCTCCATATTTTTGTAACCTTTAATATTTTCAACACAGAAACTATGAGGGCTGCTAATGGACTGCTCTAGCGCCCCCTACCATTGAGCTTAGCAGGTTTTTTGGGGGAAACCCTGACATGTGTCAGACTTTGAGCCTGAGTTATTTGTGCTCACCCTGGTCAGAGTCGGACTTGTCCGAGGAGCGGGTGGAGCCGGTGCTGTCCATGCGGGTCCGCTCCACTCCCAGCTGCTCCAGGCGCCTCCTCAGGTGTCTCCGCTCCCGCTGTAGCTGCTCCAAGGTGTGCTGAGCTCTCCTGTCGCTCTCCTCTAGCCTCTGAACAGCGGGACAGACAGGAAACGGAGCCCTTTAGGAGCTGCTGATACAGCCGGACAGTTTGTACCCTTTACAGTATTCAGAACCTTTGAACTTTTTCAGTTTTCCTCACACTGCAACAACAAATTTTAGACTCATTGGCCTTTAGATGCTCAGCTGTTCTGTGAAGGCCTCAGAGGTTTGCAGGAGAACATTAGAGGACAAACTGCATCATAAAGCCCTGCCTGGACACGGCCAAGCTTAGCAACGAGTGTGCAGTAGAAAACTAACTCTGCACCTCACCCTGAACCTCCCCTAGTTATGGATGTTTCTCTTCAGGTGGGAAAGGAAAGCTGGTCAGGGTCGACTGACATCCAAAAGTTGGAACAGCCTAGTGTAATCTGACTCAAGGGTCTAGAGAGGCAAGACTTAAAATGGAGGTTCATAGACGCTCTCCATCTCGTCTGACTGAGTCTGAGCTGCTTTGTAGACAAGAAGGGGCTAAAATCTGAGTCTCTAGATGCTCCAGGCTGTTGGAAAGACTTTGGATCAGTCCATCACAAAAAATCCCAACAATTGAAGACAGAGCTTGTGAAGAAACGTGAACATGATTGACTAACAAATGATCCACAGATTAAATGTGTGTTCTTTTCTCAGAATTGTTGTCCAAGTGACAAGGTGAGGTCCAACAGATTCACTTCCAGTGGAAGAGCACTGCAGCCTTTGCTATGATGCTCCACTTCATATACAAGTAGAAATACTTCATAGAAATTGGGTTCACTTTGGGTTCATTTCAAATGTAATGGACATGGAGACGGAAAAGAAAGGTTTAAAGGAAACCAAGGAGATGAGAGAAAGAAGGATAGAGAACAAGACAAGAGCCTAGGAAGTCTACTTCTACACCTGCAGAAAGAGAGATAGAAAAGAAAAGAAAAGCTAAAAACCATAGCAACAAACAAATGTGTTTTAGTTGTATTAGTACCTTTATATGTTCTTTGGCCTTCATCAGCAGGCTGAGGGTGGTGTGCCTGTTGGCATCTGGTCCCAAAGGAACGAGAGATTTCAAGCGCTCCAGGCACAGCCGTAGATGTGCCCGTCTGGAGAGAGAAGACAGTAAAGTTAAGAAAGGGGAGAAAAGATGGTTGAAGCAATCAAACCAAACTCTTTCCTCCTCACAGAAACAGAGGCAAACAATGCCCCTGCGTTTTGGTAAGTACGCATTTAACAAGCGGCATCCACCATTAACCTTGTGTGGGCTGAGATATTCTTGGATTGCGCCGCGTTAGCGCGTTCTGATCCATACTGCCTGCTGCACGTTACTTTCCAAAGGGAGGCCGGCTACGCTCTTCAGAAAGGACACATGGGATGAGAAATCCACCTCCTCCGCAAACGGTGCCAACAGGCGCGCATCGTGGCTCAAGTTGCTCGGCACCACGAGCTGAACCGAATGATTTTCGTCTAAATATGGAGCCGCTTCCTCCCGGCCAGCAGCGTATTACTACGACACACGGCTCGGGAACATCGTTTTGAACATTCAGTGGTAACCGTGCCCACACACACACACACACACACACACACACACTGCAGTCATTGTTCAGAGCATTGTTCACACATTCTGAAAGGCCCCAAAAAATATGGAACCACCAGTGGGAGGATGTTCATTCATCAGATTCACTGTGAAGAAAAGCAGCGTTCTCACACTTCCAAAACACGTTGATGTGATATTTTTATCAATGCTTTGTACAAGAGAAGAGCAAAAGCATCGCATTTATTTACTTTTTTATATATATGGGTGTTTTAACATTTATGAGCTACTATATGATCCAGGGCGGCGTGCTCCAAGAGCGAGTTAATTATCCCCACTGTGCAATAAGTAGCAGTTGTTTCTCAGCGAGCCTTTGTCTATTTTACAAAGTTAGAAAAAAAAAAAAAAACTCATCCCAACTATTTTGATGTCCCTTTTTTTGTCACGCGTGCAACACTTTCTGCACTTCCTGATCTAAGAGAACAATGGACAGCAGACGAGGAGTACTTCCTAATTACTGAAAGTATAACTGTCGTAGTAAGCCCTAATTTATGGTCCGTGAGTTTCTGCTTCCTCTGGTAAGAATGATGTACAAGAACCAAACACAGAGGAGAGTGTGGTCCAAAAACAAACAAACAAACAAACATGTAATACTCAGTGTTGGAGATCTGGCATGTTGGGGTGGCCATGTCTCCATAACAACCATTAGACACTATCCACAACAGGTCGTTTGGGAGGCATGTGACAGAAAAGACAATTTCTTTCCCCATACATATGAGACTTATGAGCTCAACAACAAATATATTTATTGTTTTTAATCAGTTATTTAGGTTATTTAACCAAAAATTGGATGCAAAGTGTTATTCTACCCATACAGCTTTTAATTGTTTCAGGGTCTCCAGATCCTTCATGGACTACTTCCTTAAACATGTGGACTGTAGATGCTAACATTAGCACTGGGGAAGTCTGTGATGCAGCTACATGTTTAGCATTTTAGCACAACTTCAACACAACAGTAGTCTTTTCCAGAGTCCCATCAGATTGTTTTTCTTTTAAAGCAAAAATGAAACCACAGGTGGGCCAGTAGGATCGGGTTTGTCATCCATCGCTGTTTGCAAATGTTGCATGTGCTTCACGTTTATGGGCAAACTGGAAACACATAAATCAAAAGGTTCCGGCAGGAACTTTTTGTAGTTTTTCTCCAAGAAACGCTCCAGGTTAGACCCCAGTGGAGTAAGAGAGGAGGTTTTGTTGCCGAATGCAAAAAGTCCAGAGGGGACTTTTTTTTTTTTTTTTTACATACAAAAAGAAAAAAGTTATTAATTACACAATAAAGTTCCAGCCCTAATTTGAAGGCATCCTTACTGATGATGTAGAAAAGTATCATCAGCACTACATACATCTTTTTGCACTTCCAAAGGCTTCTGGTTTCTTCCTTTTCCTCTCTTTAGCTGCAAACAAACAAAGATAACCACTTCTGCTCCACTCACTTTCGGACCAGAAAATGCTGAGAAGCATCAAAACAAGACCAAGCAAACAGATCAACCCTGAGGCCACATGTGAACAGATCAGTAAAGTAAGCTCCCCGTTTCACATTTACATTTCTCTTCCCCGATGTGTTTCCTGCTCTCAGATCTCCCAGGCCAGGACGCCCACTGAAGTTCGGTGTGTGGAGTTAAAACCACTTGATCCCCACTGTTACACAACACACACCTCCGGCCTGGCTGGGAGTGTGTACGTGTCTGAGTGCTTGTGTTTGCCTGAGCGAACACAAGCACTCAGACCCACACACACACGTCAGACTCATCCTGACAGCAGAGAGTTTAAATGTTGCGTTTCCCCCACCTCGTCCTCTACGGGCGGCTGAAGGCCTGGCATGCCGCCGCCGTCTGAGTCAGAGTTATTCAAATCGGACACAATGACAGATCTACAACCAGTTTGAATGTGGGCAGAGGAAGCTTTTAATTATATTCTCAACCCCTTCCGCAGTGTGAGAAGCTTTTGCACACACACACAAACTCGCGCATGTAGAGCTGCAGTCAACAGCTGAGAACAAGCGTCTGCTTCTCAGCTGACTCCGTCCAAAGGTTGTCCAAAGTGCCATTACATAACCTGGCAACGGCCCCGCCCAGGTTGTTCTAACATAATAAGGGCTCAAAGGGGCAAGCTAATGTTTGCTAAACAACGCTACCGAGTAACAGACTCGTCAGGTCACAGCCAAGTGACACGGCCGCCGCGCGGCCGTGTCACTTGGCCGCGCGGCGGCCTGTCGTCGATAACCTTATCGACGACAGGTTATTCAGGTTTAGTGTGTCAACGGGTGAGGGTGTTCTTCTCAGCCTAAAGACGGAGCCGGTTCCAAACTAAAAGTTGAAAGTCTGGCCCCTTCATCGCCCTGCAGCTGAAAATAGTTTGTCTTTTCCACTCAGAACCACATGTAGGTCATCTGGAGCCCTCTGGCCCCCGACAGCAGTAAATCACCTCGCTGTCCTCACATTCGCCCTCTGACCCCTCAGAGCCGGCATGGAGAGACTTGCGTGCAAGTAGAAAATGCGCTGCTGATTGGAGTCGGGTTACGGCCGAAGTAAACACACACAAACATACGCAGGCACGCTACAGTGTCTGTGAGCAAGATTCGGAATTGGTGGGTGGCGATTTGCCCGCAATACGACGGCTTTCCGACTTGGAATTTCTGCAGGATGTTGGAGGCAGCAAAAGGTTCAGAAAGTTCTCCACGGGGAGATGATTATTATGTTTTTTTTAAATCAGCGGTTGGGAGATATTTGCGTTTGACGAAACTGACCTAGACAGACACAGAGCAGAGGAGCTTTAGCCCACTGGGAGGAAACATTAGCATGGATCCTCCAGCCGATCAGCTGAGCTGCTGCTTTGGATCAACTATCCCTCTCAGATTTCTGTTCATATAAATGTCGACAACCTTCCTGAGAGCTGTCTTCCGTCACTGAAGCTGTCACGTAGGACTGCTTTCATTAAGAAACTGCAATGGCTACAGGTTTTCTTTATGTCAAACAAGACATCAGCTGAAAAAGCAAAAGCTAGTTTTCTGCATCAGTTGTGCAAATTAAAAGGAGGAAACAAGAGTTTTGATTCCTGTGACGTAACAAGCAGGAGGTGAAAGCAGTAACTTCAACCTCCCACCACTGTTGGTCCAATCTGCCAGAAGTGAAACCTCTCTGAAGACGGTTCAGTGTTTTACTGCGGTCACCACTGCAGTAAAACACTAAATAAATCTCAACTTAACTTGTACCATGTAACCTTTAGTGATGCTCTCATTGTTATATAAATACGCCTGCCATGGTAACAAAATTTGCCCAGAGGTTATTGTGATAAACGATAATATTGTTGTTTTGAGAACATTTTCAAGTAATATAATGGCAATAACACAACAAAGCAAGCACACCCTGTCAAAGATCAATAAACTTCAAATTCTAATTAACATTTAATACTGGAATGGGAAGACATTTTAAATATCCAAAATATATAAACAAAATAAAATAAAATGAGTTATGAAGTCTCTGGAAACAAAAAAGAGTTGGTTGAGACCAAATCACCAGACCCAAGACTTTTGTCATCCAAAGTTTGGTAGAAAGAGAAAAATGATCAATCAATAAAATAGAAATGTTTGAACTTACTCTAATTTATCATGTGATTAATTGATGTATTGTTTATTGTGACAGGCCTATTTATAAGGATTTGTTGGTTGTTGACATGTTTTGTCTTTCTTTTCTCTCTTTCTGCGGGTGTAGAAGCAGACTTGTTCTCTCTCCTCCATTCTCATTTCCTCCTTTCCCTTTGAAATGTTTCCCCTTTCTCGCTTTCTTTTCCATCTCCATTACATTTGAAATAAACCCAAAGAGATTCCCAAATAAAGTTTTGTACATACATCAAGTGGAGCATCAGAGTGAAAGTTGTAACGCTCCACTTGCGAAAGTAAACCTGCTGTTGAGCATCACCTTGGCACTCATTCTGAGTGCTACATTGCTGGGCATGTAAAAAAACCAAAAAATAAAAAATATGTTTTTTTTTTTTTCCATTTTCTGAATTTCTCATTTCGCAGGTGGAAAAGTGACACTTTTAAGCTGAAAATAATGAACCTTTGAGTCAGATGCTAACTTCAGTGTGAGAGTTGAGTGAACTCGTCTTAAGCCAGCCTTTCAGGAGTTTATCAGGTGAATGATATTTGGTCTGTCACGACGCCAAGGGCAACAGCCGGCGGTCTGGTAACAGACGACTGATTCCCAAGTCCAAGTCGAGGCTTTAACATATAAATAAACATCTTCACCCAATGCAAGCCATCCAGTCTGCCTTCTGCAATGCCCTGTTTGCACGTTCACAACCATTTAACAATTATCTTTGAATCTTTAAATACAATTCAACATGCAAATAATTGATCTGGTTTTAAATGCTAAATGCAAACCATTACATGTATAAATACACATTTATGTTCTAAGAAAAACATTCACTATGCAGCGAGTCAAGTAGGGAAACAATGTCGTTTGTTTTTTCTTTTTGTTTTTTTTTTTTACCTGAAATGACCAGCAGTCATAAAATGTAACTTTCTTTAGAGAGATATCTGTTTGACCCTGGTTATGAAATGAAAACAAAGGTGAACACATCATTAAGAGCCATAAATAACATTCGATCTGTGTTGGCTATCACATCAAGCGCACTCTTTCAAAAGAAAACATGTAATTGGCTCTACGTCTGGTCTTGAGTCCAAGTCAAGTCTGAAGTGAGTTTTTTTCTTTGCAAAATAAACCCAACTCAAGTTCACGACCGAAAACCAGAGTCATCATCTCTGCCAGTAGGTGGCGTATCAGAGGATTACATAATTGTCTCAAATAACCAATAAAGAATTGATAAATGTGTCTGCTTTACTTTTGGTGTCAGAAGTGTTAATTTCCAGAATTGGCTTCAACTAAATAAAAAAATAAGACCAATAAAAAAATAAGACATTTATTTACACTAAATGAAAATGTAAATAATGTTGCTTTTCCCCTAAACTACTAAACAACAGCAAAATGAAAAAAAACCCAACTGTCTTGCACATCCCTCTGTGTCATGTTGGTGGAAGATTTACGATGTGGTAAACTGTGCAGGTCTGCTCTTGCATGTTGAGGGTTGTTTCTTTGCCAATTTTGCTTTAATATAGTTTGTAGGACACAGCTGCCTATAAAGGTTAATGTATGTTGCATGTTTTGCGAATTGCTGCGGTAATTCACAAAACATGAATTGGATTGTGATCTAGACATGAGTAGATAAAAAATAAAATGCTAAAACTAGAATATTTTTGGAAATTCTTAAGACTAGTTTACCCAGCCCCTGTCTGAATTCCTCCAAGTTTGTAAAGATTTAAAGCAACCAAAGGAGTAAACGGTTGATTCACTTAAGTTTGCGCTGAAGGGAAGAAAAAAAAAAATCACATCTGAGAAGCTGAAACAGATAATTAATTAGCTTTTTCTGTTCTAAAAATCGTTATCTGACTCTCGTGAAAGTTTTGAATAGTCTGAAGAGATGCTACATGTAGTAATGAGCTGATAAAACTGTGATTTTGTGAATTACTTTTGGTGTTTGAACAAGATTAGCTCCTAAGCCAGAGGAGATGGTGAGTCAGCTGATGAAACAAAGACACCTCATGTATCTTTTGGGTGTCAGGAGGCCACGGCGAACAAATGAAGGCTCAGTCAGCAGAAACCTGCTGCAGCGCTCAGCCAAAGGCATCACTGTAACAACCAACCCTGGTTAAGATGGGGCTCTTTTAGTCAGAGGGCGCACACTGAGAGCTCTTGTTCTGTCTCAGGACAACACCTGATTTGGTGTTTTATTGAGGCCCGAGGCTTGGATTACAAAAGTCTCGTAAACTTGAGGGGGTTTTTCCTCGGTAAACTGTTCACTAGATCCTGTAAGCAGAGGGAGAACCAACGGAAAAAAGCATGAATTAGTTTTACTAAAGAGTTTAAATAAATCTGCATGAGGATTTTAAGTGTTGGTTTAAAACTTGAATGAGTTTTACAGAGCCTTTCAAAAGTATTGTGTTTTATAATGTCACTGTAAGACAGCACGAGGGCCAAGCTAAGAAAATATAAGAAATAAAATTACTAGAATAAAGTGGGATGAGAATAAAGTCGTAATATTACAACTTCATTCTCTAAATCTAACTTAATTCCTTAAATATTATGACTCTGTCCTCATATTATTACAACTTTATTCTCATATTATCTTGACTATTCCGGTAATTTCATAGCCATTCTTGTGAGTTTATTCTGCTAATATGACTCTATTCTCATGATAGTATGATTTAATTCTCTTACAAGTTTATTCTTGTCATGACTTTTTTATTTTCGTAAATGGTTTTTGTAACGTTATAACTTTATTCTCGTAATTTTATGACTTTAGTTTTTGAATAGTTTTAAAGATGGCCGTCGATGTGATGCGTTAAATCACACTCGAAGGATTTTAGTAAAAACGCTGTGGATTAAATGTTTTCCAGGAATCATAACTGAGCTGGGTACCATGTGAAGATGCTCCACCAATAACTAAAACATGCAGAGATGCACACAAACACAAAGATATGAAGACTTTATTACTCACCTGTTCTTTTCCATCTCATTGTGTGTAGACCTGCAGAGGTAAACAAGACAGAAGGAGAACGTGAGCGAAATCAAAGCTAATATAACAGTGGCAGTAATTACGCAGGGTGAGTAATGACTTCTACATGTGGCACTGCTGCAGTCCAGGACCTGAATGTGGAGGAGTGAGCGCCCGAGAAAAAAAATAATGAAAATAATGGCTGTGTGGGAGCGTACGGGTTGTCTAAAAAGAAATAACAAAGATGGATTTCAGGAAAGATGGAAGAAATATTCTGACGTGCAAGTTGGTTTTTAAAGGCTCCAGGCTTTTACATGCTGAATTTATTCATTTTGATTTTAAGCCGGAAAATACCGACTTCTACAGTGTGCCCAAAAACACTAGAATTTAAACAGAATATTATGGTTTAAAAAGAAAAAAAAAATCACACAAAGGGGAAATATTATGCGTTTTCCAGGCACAGAATGCCATTTTATCAAATAACCATGTGTATATTGTATATACCAAACTTGACTTAAAAGAAATTTTACTTTGTAATGTAATGCCTTGAAATCTGGGTCTCTATCTCTTTAAGAAGCTCCTGCTCATTCTGAAACTCCGCCTCCAGGAAGTCATCACAACATGGCTCCTCTAGTAAGCCGTTAAAAGCGTTAATGGGTTAATATAGGCGCAACAGAAGCTTGGAACTGCAGCTTGGAAGAGGAGCTTCGTCCATGAAGGCGGAGCTAGATCCACCAAGGCATCTTGCTCAGCTGAATGATTGCCATGAAGATTAAAGGATTTCTCAAACATGCATGAAAGAATCAAAGCAACACTCCAGGTTTGTTTTGAGGGAATAACATTATAACATGATGTAAAGCTAAAAAAAAAAAAAGTCAATTTTAAATGATACTGCCTCTTTAAACAAATAGAAAAAACTGATCATGCTATTTTATTCTCAAAAACAAACTTTATGGTTGTTTTTAAATAAATACACTAAGTGGGAACTTTAAGGACCACCTTTACCCACCGACCCATGATAAAGAGAACCAGAGGGTGTACACTGCATTCATAACCTGAAGGCTGGTCAGTGTAAGGTGCCATTCAGCCGTTCACGTTGCCAGATCCTCCAGTGTACATGTTGTCCTGATCAGCGTGGGGGTTGGGTGAAGCACAGCAGAGGTAAAATGAGAGATGGAGGTGTGTTGATGGCTAGCTTTGCTCCTGCATTGTAGTGGTGCATTCAGTCGCAAACTCAAACAGAGTAGATGCAGAATATGGAGGGGGTGAGGGGGAATATATTTTTGAAAAAGACAAAAAAAAAAACCTAACTCTAACTAACCTGAGAGTAAACCGTTTAAACAGTGAGTTCAGCTCATCCACCTCCACCTGACCTCTGATCCCCTGTCTCACCACGACTCCCAAAAATAACCTCTGCATTTTCAGCTGCGCTACACCCCACTGCCACCGACTTAAGACACTCATTCAAACTTTGACATCAAGGCAGGATGTTAACTTCCTGTTAGGAAAAACGCATTAAAGCTCCTAAAAAAAACAACAAAAAAAAAGAATTTTTTTTTTGCAGCGGGGAGGTTGGGGGGGTTAAAAGGCTGTAAGTGAAGCCTGTTCTCCTGATGTGGCACAGAGCTGCTTGTGTGGGCATCATCATGTTTCAGGCAGCCACTCGGGGGTGCTCCGTTTCTCGCCCGGCCCTCCTCCTCTCCCTCCAGGACAGTGTGCATTCCTGCACAGGGCAGACAGCCACGGGTGACATAACAGAACTGGCAGCGAAGGGATCCTACATATTCAGGCTGGATTTTTGGCTCTGGAAGATGTTTCCTCCCGCCTTGGTTCCTGTGTTGTTTTGCCCCCCCGGTAGCAACCATAGCACTACAGCGCATTTGAAATTAAGCTAACTTGCGTAATTGTTTGGGCCGCGAGTGTTTGTGATGTTTCGTTTTAGATAAAGGAAGTACTCAACTAGGATGCAAAACACAAATATATTAGTAAAGCCTTACTTTACTAATATAAATAGCTAAACATCAAAAAAGATGCTGAGAAACCTACTAAAGACTGAAATTTGACAATTGAACCATTGATTGGTCCCAACTGGTATTTCTTGATTGGCTGGTTGTAAACTAAAAATCAAAGCGTGTTTGAAAAACGAATCCTAAGACTAAAAGTTGTTCCTAGTGACATAATTTTCAGAAAACTCTTTGAATTATTGAATTCAAATATTTGAATTCAGAAACTTTATAACAACCATCAGTTGTTATAAAAATGTTATATATATATATATATATATATATATCTCAAATATGACTTAAAAAGAAATTTACTTTGTAACTTAATGCCTTAAAATTGGGGTTCTGTCTCTAAGAAGCTCCTCCTCTTTCTGAAACTCCGCCTTCAGGAAGTCATCACAGCATGATGAAAGCTCAAAGAAGCTTTTCAGTGCCAACACTGTATGTAAGCCAGGCTTTCTAAATGACTTATTGCCTCTACTGATAATGATTTAAATTCAGAAAACTGAATACAGAAGAATAAGGAAGCACAATAGCAAAACAAACACAGAATGAGAAGCTGAAGTCTAACTAGGTCAAACTTATTCTAATTGCCACAGAAGACTGGAGCAGCAACAGTAATTTACCTGCAGTCGTGACTGGAGGAAGTTTAGCAACAAACAATGATTAATAAAGAAGTCCTATAGCATCCACTGCACCAAATTCTGTTGCAGCTTTTCACGTTTCAGCCATTTGTTTTCAGACCCCGAAAGAAAAAGATTAAACTAATCAGGCTAAAATAGGAAGAACTGGAAGACTCAGACACAGCAAAAATAATTCACCTGCTCCTCTGTTTAGTATGACGGCGTATTAGAGCCACACACCAAGAAAAAGTCAAAATAATTTGAAAATAAAGTTGTACAAGAAAGTTGAAATAAAACGGGAATAAAGTTGTACGAGAATAAATTTGAAATAATGAGAATAAAGTTGCAACGTTACCAGAATAATGTCGTAACATGACTTTATGCTCTTACGACTTCATTCTCGTAATTTCATTTTTTTGTATTTCCTTAGAATGGCCCTAATATTCTGCCATGCTTTCTCTGCTTTCCTGCACAACCAGAACGCCATGAGGTCTACGGTGTTTGGTTGGAACACGTCTGAATCTGGATGCAGGGTGGGAGCGCACTCTGTCTGTAGTGGAAGAATCTCATGTTCTCCACAGATGACCAAAGGCCAGGGAACAAGGCATGAGAAGATGGAAGAAGAAGGAATATCAAAGGGAGGGAAAAAGAGATGAGGGCCAATCACAGCAGCAACAGGGTGACTCCCCTTTCCCCTGTTATTCACACATCCAAACAGTCGGGATGCAACAGAAAATTGGGAGGGCATCATGTGAGACCTTTTAATCACAGGACAATGGGCTGAACGAGAGTTCGGACCGAGCGGACATGAAAGTCAGAATCTCATCTAGAAACCAAAGCGAAGAGACAATTAGAAATTTGTGAGGGTAAACGAAGACGGACCTGCGGCTAACCCCACGTTTCACGCTTGGCGTGTCTGAAAAGCAGCAGGGGCTCAACGTGTTCGCACACGATA
>NW_006800106.1:1189336-1190878 GCF_000485575.1 Poecilia formosa
TGTTTTATTTTAAATAGATTTTCTTTTTATTTTTAAACAAGTAACAATAACAGTGAAGACAGATTAAGCTAGGTTTATAGTTGACGTATTGAACTGCACCTGCCCGTTGGCCCCGCATGCTATTGTTTCCAGATTATGATGCCGACTTGTGCACCTTTTAACATCTTTTAACACAAAGACACGGTAGGCCGGTAGTGGACCACCACCTGGCTAAGCAGGTTTTCTGGAAACCCTAAATCACATAAACTGCTATAATATTATTGAGTCTGGACTTGTTTCAGCAGGACAGTTCTGATTAACTGTCTCTATCTTTCATCAAAATAAAGAGAGTCATGTAAGACACTGACTGGACATAATCTCTCAATGAAATCTGAGCTATCCCTTTAAAGAAGAACCAACCAATCAAATTCTTGTTTTTTGAAAACTCAGTTCAACACATCAGTTTTGTTCTTTTCTGTCATTACTTCGTTGGTCAATTTTTACCTCCATTTCATCTCTTCCTTCTTTTATTTCACTCATCTGCCCAAACTATTTCAGTTTCTTTATTTCTGTTTGAGACAAATTAAAATGATGGAATAGGACCAAACTAACACTCGTATGAAAAACCCTCACAAAAAACACAACAGCATGAGCTCCTGGGTTTAGAAAAACCCTCCACTGAAACCACCTTTAATCCTGGAACAACACCACCCTTTGTTCTCAAACAGACACAGCGGTTCAGGATTGTCCTGTACATTATGAATGAGGCTCAACAGGTAAAGAACATTCTGTACGTGTTCTTGGAAAGGATCATGAAACTGAACCAAACTTCAGCTATGCATCGCACACGGACACAAGTGGTTTTAACGTCCAACGCTCAGACTGAGAACGGTTCCCTGAATCGGCCTGGAGTCACCTGGTTTGACCCGGCGGGTCTNGGTTGTTGTTTTGGGAGAAGCACGATTAGATAGTTAGATCCTGATCCTGTGACTCTTTGTTCTTTTATGCGTTGTTTGTATTGTGGTGAACCTTTTCTAATTTATTGATTTTTATTATTTTTAACTGTGTGACTTGATATGCTCCTTTTAGAATGAAAACAAAAAAAGCTTTTTATTAACCATTATTATTATTACTCTCTTTTTGAAAGAAGCTTGCTAAGTTATCTGTATTCCTCTGTAATATATTGACTTCATATTGATTTTACCTTGACGGACAACAGACGGAAACTAGCCTTTTAGGCGAAGTCTGGCATGTTTTGTGATGTGCCTTATTCCTTTTTTAATTAAACGACAACAGCATTCAGTTTTTATGCTCTAATAATTTGGAACAAACTTCCAGAAAACTGAAAAACTGCCAAAAAACAGAATTCCTCTAAATCAAGGCTAAAAATCTGTTTAGAAAATCTATTTAGAGCTCTAATTAATAATAATCAGAATTTGTTAATGACAAAATATAATGTGTAAAAGCGCAGGGTTTCCCCCAGTGTATTATAAGCCTGGCGGGCCACCAGGCTTTAATTGGGCTACCCAAGAGGCCAAGTGTTTTATTTTAAATAGATTTTCT
>NW_006800106.1:1192365-1274723 GCF_000485575.1 Poecilia formosa
GTCCTGTACATTATGAATGAGGCTCAACAGGTAAAGAGCATTCTGTACGTGTTCTTGGAAAGGATCATGAAACTGAACCAAACTTCAGCTATGCATCGCACACGGACACAGGTCAGGAAGACCCAAACCTGGTGGTTTTAACGTCCAACGCTCGGACTGAGAACGGTTCCCTGAATCGGCCTGGAGTCACCTGGTTTGACCCGGCGGGTCTCGGCGAGCTGCTGCTGACTTTAAAGCCGGACTGATGTGTGTCGCCGTCAGTCAGAACACAACTAGTGCTAAAAAGCACTAGTCTTGGTCTACAAGCGTTAGGGAAGCATTAAGTGGAGGCAGCACAAGACAAAAACAGTCCAAAAAGATGCTGACTTAAGTCTGCAGCTGCAGACGTCCACTGTCAGGACGCTTCGCTTTCAGAGCAGCTCCGCAGTAGAGACAGGAAGTGCGACCAAACCAAATCTCAAGAGAAATCGCCTTCAGTTTCAAGGTAAAGACAACAAGGGAGGCAACAATAAATTATGAGTTAAATGAAAATGCATGAGGTCTATTTTTTTCCAACCAGTTTTAATGTTTGCAAGAATTATATTAGGAAATTGATGCTGATTTCCAAAGTGGCTCCTATATGTGATGTGACGGGTTTGATTTTTAATCTAATAGAATCTAATTAAATGTGTCTTAACCATGTCTTGAGGATCCATAAACATCTGTGGTGTCCAAACATGTTCCTGTAGTTGAAAGTACGCTTATGCTACAACTACATTTTTATCCATGGAGTACTATGTGTTTTCCAGGCACACAGTGCCATCTCATCAAGTAACTATGTTACATTCACTTATTATAAAAATGCAAATATGACTTAAAAGAATTTTACTTCCTAATTTAATGTCTTGAAATTGGGCCTCGGTCTCTTTATTAAACATGCCCTTTCTGAAACTCCACCTTCAGGAAGTCATCACAACATGGCTCCTCTATTAACCCTGCAACAATGTTTCTACCAGCATTGCACTGAGAAGTAGCTCCTATAATACGGTCAGATGATGCTCAGTTCCACCAGGTGTTTGCTAATTGCTGATGGCTAGTCTGGAGGAACCGAGTGGGGGTGATGTAGGGGCTGCTTTGTGAGGCCGAAGCTTGGAAACTACAGCTCTGAGGAGGAGCTGTGCCTTGAAGGTGGAGCTAGGTCCACTCAAGTATTGTGTACAGCAACACTTGAGTTTATTTATAGTTTTGTTTCCACACATTGATATTACTCCCACAACATCACAGCTGATAAAGAAGCAAAGATATTAGTTCATCTATTATGAATTAAATAAAGTTGAGTTTCTGTTTATGCTTTTTTTTGTGTTTCTTACATACTGTTAATTCTTAGCCAAATAATTAAGACCAGACAGGTTTGTTCAAAACTAAACAAAATACATAGGTCTAAATCAGGGCAACGTCCAGAGATAACATGTCTAAATGAGGTCAATGTGTAGCTTCAACGTGGAAATTAGGTCCATTGCTCAATGGGTTGCTTCTTTTTACAACTTCACAGACGACTTGTCTATATTTCCTCTCTATGCTCATTTCCCTCTCTCCTCAGCCAGCACATACACGCTGCGGTTTAGCGTAACTACCATGTAACTTGGGAAGTATTGCAATGTAGAATTTATGGACAGTTTATACAGAAATAGATTCATCTGTTTAAGAAATACATAAAATGTTATTTATCAGGGTTTCTTTCAGTGTATTTTCAGCCTGGCGGGTCACCAGGCTTTACTTCCCCCTGGCCAGCCTAAGCGTTGTCTTAAATATATATTTTTTCCAATACACTAGCAACAGTGACAGCAAAGACGGATTAAGCTAGGTTTAAAGTTGACGGGCAGGTGTAACTAATGTGCAATTACACCTGCCCGTTGGCCTCACGTTATAATTTAAAATTATGATGTCTGCTCTTGCATCTCTGAATTTTTGTAGCTTTTATAATTTTTTAAACACAAAAATGTTGGCTAGGGCCAATCGTGGACTCCTCTATCGCCCCCTAGCACCAGGCTTAGCAGGCTTCCTGGGGGAAACTCTGGTATCATTATTAATATTATTATTATTATTGTAGTTTTCTGGCCGACCACAGATCTTTTAAAAGCCTGATCTGCCGATTCTGATTTTGGTCGATACAGTTTTATTTTGTCTGAAAAGTTGCTGGATATAGCGACAAAGTTGGGACAGTGGATGATTTTCAGACCTCTGCGGATGTATTTAAAATCTGTTTCACATGCAAGTATCACTGAACACATAAAATTAAGGGAATCAGGCGCCACTGATTACTAGTACTTACTTCTGTGACAATTACACCCAGTTTTTATCAATGACTTGATCTTTTTCACTCAGGTATGCACACTTGTTGTCAATCACCTTAGCATTCCATGCTGAGAACAGCTACCTGACCAGATGATAAACGATCAAGTTAGATTGACTAAAACTGACTTCACCAGCAATGGCCCAGCTGGGTCAATTTAGTCACTCACCATATATGGGCATACTGGGAACTGTGCGCTTTATTTTCTTAAACTGGAGGCAAATCTATGTCATTTCCTGTTTTCCAAATGTAACCCAAAGTTTCAGCCTGCAACATGGACCCAGCCCCTGCCTCCCCGTGTCTGGGCAGGTCTATGCAACAAAAAGCCAACCAGCTGTTTTTTTTTTTTTCGTTTGTTTTTACCTGCTACTTATGTTTTTCTTGCTCTTGTTTTTCCTTTTGAGGCTTTCCCTCTCCCGGCTGCTGATGAAGGGTGGCATAGAGGCATAGCCATGCTCAGCTTCTGCAAGCAGATAAACAACATCGTGGTCACATGTCTTGTTATTTAGTGGTGCAAAACATAGCCACAGTGAGCATGAGCCGAGCATGGGAAAAAAAAGAGGAAGACTGCAAGATGTGCCACGTCTTTTGGATCTAAGGTAGCATTAATATTATTAATGCTATGGTGCGTGCATGCCATTTATTTTATGCAGTATTTTGATACGGTAACCCCCTCTCAGCCCCCCACCTTCCCCTATCTGCTTGGACAATGATGTCATCCTGAACGACAATAAAGCCCACTAGCTAACCACAACAGAAGGAAAGGAGGGGCATCCACTGAAACATTGTGTTCCTGCACATCTGAATGCCTCTGCAACATATGCATCCATTCTCTCTTCCCGAATTGCACGGATGTCTTTGCGGAACGCATTTGAAATCCCCCCCAAATATGAATTATTACCACAATCACGACTATTATCAGACAACTGAGTAAAGTACACGCTGTTCAAACTCCAAAAACAATAATAATAATAATACTGCATGTGTCGTCAGATTACTTGTTGCAAAAATTAAACCAGAGCTGCAATCGCATTTATGGCAACTATTTAAAAAATATGTCCATAAAGTCTAGTCACTTGTGGAAGGACTGCCACTGTGAAGTTTAATTGGAGAAAGAAAAAAATAAACAACAAAAAAGTGAGACAATATATTTATACTTTACCTCTTTCCCTACGATCGAGGTACTCAGCTGCTTCAATCAACATCTGCACCATTCCGATCGCCGCCATTTTCAACAATAACACTAATATTATAACAATCCGAAGAGAGATTCCAGGAGTGTATCCAACCTGCTGAAGGTCCTTCCCTAGATTCTTCCTTTCAACGCTCAGGTGATTTGGTTGTTATGTCAGCCTTTGTTTTGTTTTTTAATGGGCGAAGGAGGGGAGACACAGTCGCTGTGGATCACTGGGTATATTTAAAAGTTAAAGGTCCAGCAGCATAAAGCACCAGTTAAATACCGAAATTGCTTTCTTCCTTGTTGAGCACCCAGATGATGATTTAAAGGGGTCGGTGAGAGCTAGCTAGCGGAGGGCTAACACAGCTAAACAATCCTTAAAAGCCTCAATGCAAGCTAAATAAAATTGTTAGATACTGGCAGGTCTTCGAAGAAAATTCGGCTTGTAGATAAAATCTGAAGAATTTTTTTTTTCTCCTAGCAAGTAAAATGTGTCAAGAGGGCAGCTTTGTTTTGAAGTGGAAAAAAAGTTGGCTAACGTTTGCAGAAATGACAAAATGCCAAAATAACGACGGAAAGTTGTTGCTATTTCAGTTGTATTTTGGAAGCGTCAGCCAAAGGAAGAAAAAAAAAACAAAACGTTAGCCTCTACAGTTGCCAGAAGCTACCAGATAGGAAAATGCTATAAAAAGGAGCTGCTAGTGTTTTAAGTTTATCCAGCGTTAGTGGTTTAAGGCTGGCTGGTTCTGTCTGTGCTGGTTTACAGCTAATGGAACGCCTGAAACGTCTCGTTGGATGCGGACGTACCGAATGACATGGAACAGCTATAGTTTGTCAAAGTGCTTCCAAAATAGTGCCTTGTTAATGTGGACAACAGCTACCTACTGTACTGTAACACAAAGCCTCTGTGTGCTGTCACATGATTGGTTGCTGAGCATAACAACTCAGTCTCCTATTGGTTAGCTGAACCGTCATTCAACAAAAATGATTCGGCCCCTAACTGAAACTGAGGGTCTCCTTCAGCCATTTTGGCTCTGATTCCCCATTGGTGTTGACGCATCGCTCAAAGCCGAAATGGACGTAGTTTCCTTTGAACACAGTGGTGTGTCGTGATTGGCTATTACCTGACAGACTTCTTAGCTATTGGTTTCAATGCCCAAAAGCAAAAGGCAAAATGATAACACCCTTTTATGGAGAGCCACGCCTCTTGTGCCATGCTGTTTAGCGTTGTACGGCAATGATTGGCTCCCAGTGGTGGTGTTTGCTTTATTTTGGCCTTCGCGATTGGTTCAGTTTCATTCTCGCTCAGACTTGACCCATTCGGTCACAGTCAACCGGAGGTACAAGCTGCAACGACGCAACACGGGAGGAGTTTTCTCTTGAAAAGAGTGTGAAAGCTAGCAACCTGTCGAAGTTATTACGTAATTAGTGGTTAAGAAGGTAAACGGGTTTTAATGAAGCAAACTACTGAAGACAACCTAAAGACACAATGCCTAATATGATAGCAATAACCATATGACAGTTGTTATATATATATATATATATATATATAACTGTGTTGTAATTATTTCAGTCATGTGGAAGAAGCAGGCCTCCGCTGCTCTTGCCCGTGGGTCTGAACGGAGCAACATTCTAAAGCGGCGGCTGTTGCGCCGTCTGACAAATGGGGCGGACTTACTCTCCTCACTCAAATGGCGCATCCGCGCAAGCGCAAACTGATGTTCAAAATCAAAACAAGCAAATCTCAGACAATATAAGCAAACGGGGTTCTCAGAGAAATTTAATTTGAGACGGACCATAAGTATCGCAAGGCAGATTCTTAATATGTGGAGGGAAATCATTTGCACGACAGGGATTTACAGAACTGCACGCACACACACACACACGCACACACACACACACACAAAGCACTTAAGAATTAGAGAAGCTTTCAATAAATGGCCCCCGATTATAGTCTGTGGATCTTCCCACTTTCTTACACAAAGCTCATGCCCATTTTGTTTTTCGACTTGTAAGTTGAGGTTTGTAGTCCGTTTGATGAGCTGTAAAGACCCGAGGTGGTTGTGGTTTCAACCATCCAGCCCCTAACCCTCAATCACTTCCTCAGGTTTGGGGAACTGACTGCAGATTGTTCGAATTACAGAAGTGACAATACATCCTGTTATTGTTAATAAATGAAAACGAGATCCTTGGTTTGTCAAACTGTTGCTTGGCACACCATGCCTGATCTTTCTTCCCATTTCTGACCTGCGCAGACCTCCACATGATGCTCAATTTAATTTAAGTTTTGTTCGATGCCCTAGACTTATTCATATGTGGACAATTGAGTTCTCATATTTTTGTTTTTTGGTAAAAAAAAATAATCACTTCTTAGTTATTTTTTTTCTTGGAATGCTCCAACTTCTGCTTGCAGTTCATTCCTAACTGGACATTCCCAAGTGAAAACTTAGTGAAATTAGGAAAAAAGAAATATACAGTTTAATAAAAACATTCTCCAATTCATTTCATTTCCAGTTGTAATTAATAGCCTTAGATGAGCCAATCAAGTGTTCATTTGGAAAACTTGACTAAAAAGGATGGATGGCTTTAATTCTGAAGAAACATTTCAAATGAAAGATGAAACATCTTTGAGAAAAATAAAGGATTGTTGAAAATGATATAAGCATATTTGAGTACTATGCTAGTTTGAGATTTATTTTCTATATTCATTACTAAATCTGAATTTTAGGTAAAGAAAAAAAATGTCTTGGTTCCACAAGCCATTTAAAATCCTAGCAATTTTTAAATTGTGATTTAAAATATATATATTGAGTTTCTTTAACCTCCTGTGGTTTTAGGTATTGTTCCGTCAGACTGTCAGTTCCCAAAACTACACACACACAAAAAAATTCTTATAAAGCACACACAGGGTCAGTGTGACCACACTAAACCGCAAACAGAGTAGAAAGCTTGTGAGGTCCAAGAAACCACGTCTCTTAAGAACACAGGACGGTTAAAATATGAACTACCAGCAGTGCGTCATCAAGCTTCTTAGCTTGTGTTTGTGGAAATGTTTACCCTATTCTTGGTTGAATACATTTATTTATTAGTTTAAGTTATTTTCAGAGTGCAGTCAGTATTGGATGAGAAGCAGGACTCCATGACACACTGAACAGAACACCAGGCTGGATTCTTATCAGCAGAAAAATAAACATTCACAAGAAAGACAAACCAAGCAGAGGTATACAAAAACCAAAAGAGCAGGAAAAGAAAGTATTTGATGATATACTGATGGATAAAAGAGTGAAAGCTAGTAAGAAAAAAAAGTTTCATAGTCAGCACTGCACCTTTTTTTTTTATGCATTTATTAAGAATACGGAACAAATCTCAACAACAAAATGCTCCACCTCCCACCAGGTCTGACCTGAGTGAGAACTGGAGGAAAAACTATTTACAAGGTAAAATAATAATAGTAATTAAAAAAAAGACTTGCTGCATCACGAGACACATTTAATAGAAATAAATCCATACTGTCCTTGTCCTCCTGCAGGGAGGAGAGACTGGTGGTGAAAAACGAGCTGCTGGCACCTTTAAGCGATGAAGTCCAGCGGCCTGTTGAAGCCTCCCTTTCTGTTCATGTACTGCCTAAAGAAAGAGACGGAGCAGGAAACATGACATCACCACTTCCTTTGCAGCACTTGCACATTACATCACCGTTAGGAGGGCTGGGATCTGCGTAGAAACACCTGCAGAGGTGATTGGCTGCTCTACCAGCAGACCATGCAGTGAACACTCACCGCTAGGCAGGAATGAAACCTCCACGACTAAAACATTTAAAGAACCAAATACGATAAATACAAGGAGATTCTTAACTCTGCTCTAAAGCTTTACAGTGCTAGGATAATGAGCATCAAATTGGAAATAATCTTATATGTATAAATGTACCTGTATTTCCTCTTCATGGTAACGTTGACTGCATATGCATTAACCGATCCATCCGTTTTCTTACCCTATGGAAGAAAAAAAAAATTATTGTCTTTGTACAATAGTTTAAAAATGTCACAAAATTCTATCAGTGTAAAAACTGATTTTTTACACAGATAAAAATAGGAATTTCCTGTCCTACACTGGGTGTTCCTTTACTGTGAAATCTTTAATTGCTGACATCCTGCTAGAAAATATGAGACACTTAAGATGAAGGCAACCTGCAGTTTGTTGAATCTTCAATTTAGCTGCACAACACACTAGAACAGGGTGTTCAACATGCGGTTCAGGAACCTCGACTGGCTCTATGGCTCGTCCACAATGGCTCTTAATAACTCTGGCTAAAATTATAAAGATTAAACTAATGTTTTAAACAAATATTTACAACAAATGCTGGTTTTACCTGTTTTTGTTTCATGTGATGAACTGATTTTCTCTGACAGAATGATACTAAAAATACTAGTGATAGTTTTTTTTGTTATCAAGTTTAGAAATTATGTACTTTTTGCTTCTCATAAATGTACATATCCATCCTCTTTTGAGCAAAAGTTTTGTTTTGTTTATTTTTAAAAAAGACAAATTTCCTGACATAAATTTACATTTATATAAATAAATACATTTATCTGAGTTCATAAAGTAATCAAAAATTATCTAAAAAAAAAAAAAAAAGGTAACATTTGCAGCTTTGAATAAGTCTTGGGGCTAAATGCATCTGTAGTTTGCTGGCCCCCTGCGCTAGATCGTATTTGGGTCAACAGTGCCTCCTTGTGGTTGTGTGGCAAACAGCAGCCACTGCTGCACTCACCTTGGTTGAATCAAAGGAACCGAAGCCCATCATTTTCATCATCTCAATTTCCTCCTCTGTTTTGCCTTGCATATCCTCAGCTGTAGCAGCACAAGGGGAAAAACAAAAACTGTTTTATCGGTTCAACTTCAGGTCAGCATGTTAGCGACCGAACGATTTGTCTGCTGCTGATGACGATACCTGAGATCTGAATGGACTTCCCAGGTTTGTCTTTGGCCTCTTTCCGCTCGTCGTCACGCCGGTCCTTCTGCCGCACAGGAGAGAGGGAGGAGGAGCGATGGCGTCTGGGAGGAGTCCTGTTTGAGGAGCAGAAACACTGCTTCAGGATTTATAGCCGGGCGCAAACGATTAACAATCCAAACGTTCCTTTTCATTACGCCACTACACAGGACGCCGTGAAAGCAAAACAAGACCTTGAATGACATAGTTATCTTTTTCATGCCGTGTACAGAAAGCTGTTCTATTGTGAGGCGACAGGACATGATTGTTCATGAAAGTGACTTTAGAGGTAAACAAACATGTTGATGTGACATTAGAGCTCACTCCATCTGTAAAACTCTCAGACTGCAGGATTGTTTGTCATTCTGAATTTGCACAGAAACTTCCCCATTGTGGGACAATAAAGGACTTTTCTATTCTAATCATTAAGACTGTCAAATAATGACAGTTTTAATGATTGCCATGACCCACACACACAAGCAGTAGGTACATTTTCACACAGTTACAGCGAGGTACGGGGAGGGGAGAGTAAGTATTTGTACACCGCTGATTTAAATGAAGGTCTGCCATTTCTATTGAACAGACATCTCATCTGTGTGAAATAGAATTTTTTTTTATATATATAAAATTAATAAAAAAAAAATCACATTGTATGACTTAAGCAAATTGTATTTCATTGGATGAAAAAAAGTGTTGCATACAATAAAAAAAAAATAACTTCAATATTTGGTGCAGAAATACTTGGACCTAAAGGAGGCAGTGTCACTAAATGTTTTTAAAGGCCGCTCTCAGGAATCATCTGTAAACATTTCAACTGAGCAATCTTGTAATTTATTCATTTATGACTGAGTTATCTTTTTTCTGTGAATGTTCTGTAACCTCTGTGTGCTGCCAGGCTTCTCTTGTAAAATACATTTTTAATTAAGTCTTTAACAACTCCAGAGGTCAGATGTTTCCTGTAGCTCTTGACCACTGCAGCAGAGGTTTCGGCTCCACTCCTCCATACGGATCTTTATACTTTCAGGGCTGTCGCTAGGCAACACAGATTTTAAGCTCCCTCCTGTCCACAATCTAATGATGCACAGCTACAACCAGCCTCCTTGTAATCCTCCAAATAGTTCTGTTTCGGTCTCATCTGACCCCATGACCTCGAGCAGCTCTACATTTCTGTTCCTGGTGTCCATAGACAGCTCTTTGGTCTCACATGGTGGACAGCTTGCAGCCTGATTGGGTGGACAGGTGCAATTAATCCAGGTAACGGGTGAAGGGAAGAACTGCTTCTTAAAGATGAACTAGCAGGTCTGTGAGAGACAGAATGTTTTCTGCTTGGTAGCTGATCAAATGCTTATTCCATTAAATTAAATGCAAGTTAATTGTTTTTTTTTTTTTTTTTTTTAAATCATACAATGTGATGATCTAGATTTTTTTAGAGAGTCTCTCACCAGCTTCGTTTCTGTTACAAATGTCTGCAAAACTATTGATATTCTGCTAATGTAAAAATAAATAAATAAAATAACTTTGCAAATGTGGTGTTTCCATTAAATAAGAAATGCAATTAAAATCACATGAATAAGTTGTTTCATCGATAAATCATAAAAAAAAACATGCCACGCCATTGTCCTACCACTTCCTGTCTTCTTCTTTGCCTTTTCTGGCAGTAGTAACATCCAGTTTGTTGATCATGTGACTCGTGATGCAAAAAGAAAATGTTTCTACTGGAGTTTAGCGAAAAACACCATTTTGGATACAGCCGAAAAACCGCATCATACTAGTGCAAAAACCTTTTATAAGAAAAAAACAAAACAAAACAAAAAAAAACAACAGGATTTTTATTAGAGGAAATTTGCTCATTTTCCATTAAGCTAATTTATTTTCAGAATTCCAATTATAAGATGAATGGAAACGCAGCTTGTGTTGAGGTGAAGCTATGATAAATATTCCAGACCTCTGCAGTCTCTGTTAGCAGGAAAACTGGAAATATCTGCGGCGTATCAGATCATCGTTTTCCCCACTTTAATCTATAGATACCTGGACTAACAATTAATGTGTGGAACGTTATATATGTTCATTTGAAAACTGGCTGATTTAAAGGTAAGCTGAGCATATATATCCTATTTTCCAATTAACATTCCTACTTAAGAAGTGCATTGATAGAAGATCTACATAACTGCCTTCACTCTGTGCCCTCCAGACCAGTTTGACCCCTTTGACTGCCGGCACATTAATACATTACAGTAAAACCAGCTTCAGATGGGATTATCTACCCTTCCCAGCGGCGTATGAAAACAATCTCGACTGCACTGACGATCTCACCTGGACCGTCTTCTGTGCGGCGAGCGTGAGCGAGATCTGCGGCGGTCTCGGTCCCGGTCCCTGGAGCGAGAGCGGTCCCTGTCCCGCCGGCGTCGCTCGTGTTCTCGTGAGGCCGAGCGGGATCGTCTTCTCTCTGGCAGCAGGAAATGACATCACATCAGGAACTGGGCCATTTCTTAAAGCACACTGGTAGCAAGGAACTGTCATTCTTTGCAAACGTTGACCAGGTGACAGTTTATCTGCCATGTCCACGTTGGAACAACAGAGAAACTGAAGGAGTTTTTATTCAGCTCGTCATCAAAGGCCCAAAGTAAAAACTTACAAACTTAAATTTAACAAAAAGGTGTTTGTTTTCAAACTGTTTAAACGGTTTTCTTTGACAATTAAACGTATTAAACATTGGCAAAAAAATAACACTAAGTTCTTATGAAATGATCAGCTTCAGTGTCTGAAATGAGTAGAAAACTAATTTTGTTAGCACTACTTGACCTGTTGACCACTGCTCTGACAAGATATAGCAAAAATTGGCTAATTTTGATTAATCATTATGCCAAAATGTGAAAAATATAGTTATTCAGTTCATATCTGACTAAAGAAAACGAGAAATCAAATGACAGTGTCGTAATTCCTTTCAGCTTATCTTTATTTGACAAATTTGTTTTTGTAGCTTATCTGATGAGTGAGAGGAGACCGCTTTATAATTATTCCTTTTAAAAATAAACAACTATAAAATTTTACAATAAGTTATTCTAGGGATGGTTACAAATAGTTACATTACTATTAATCACTGGAGATTCAACAAATAACAGCGCGCTCCTTCAGTCTTGTAATGAAAATAACTTCGACTAATCTATTATTAAAACTACATCTTTATATCTGGTCGAGCAGCTATAAAAAAAACTACGTGATTTCGGCTGACAGAGTGCAACTTTTACCGGATCTGACCAAATAACTCCCAAATTTTCATATTCAACTCAGTTAGCCTAAAAAATAAAATAAAATAAAAAAAACTCAGTTAGCCTAGCTTTAGCTTCAGCAGCTCCAGACGCGCAGATCTAGAAGCTTCTACAATCCTCCTGAAGACTCAGTTTGCTCAGAAGGTTTCAAAGGAGGCCGATATTATTGTAACCCACTTAAGCACGTTAAAATAACCGCTAATTATAGAACATAAAGGAGAAAAAACCGACATTATTCGGAGCATAACAGTGGACAGTAATGTAAGCTAGCGCTACGTTAGCTACCTAGTAGTAAAAGCTTCACGTCTTCTTACCTCGTCTCGGGGGTGTTCGGCTCCTGCTTCGACCCATTCTTCCAGCGGCTAAAATTAGCCTTTTTTATAACCAGTGGTTTAAAGAAACTATGTTCTATAAATAACTAAGAAGAAACTAACATTTGCATGAAGTTAACGACAGCTCTACGTCGGCTTCTCCTTCGTCCCCTGTGATTGGTTGCGCTTTAGAGACTTCCTCTACCTTCCGTGACGCAGTGCGCCCTCTATCGACCTGTATGACCGTCACATTCCGGTAGCTCTGGAAAAAAGAAAAACAAATGAAGCGCCGTAGAAGCGGGACTCTAAAACAAACAAAAACAAAGACGTGGAATTAGTACATAATGATGACGTGATTATAGCGTACTATTATACAAGTGTGAAATGTTCCTGTATGTTGCACCTCGACCACACACTTTTACTGTTTACAAATGTTCCAACAAGGTTTAGATCTGGAATCATTACAGAGTTTTAATTTGCCTGCTTTTTAACCTGGCTAAATCAGTTTTGATGTTTGGTGTCACATGTCTGACCCAAAATGTCACTGCCTCCAAAAAGTCAAGTCACAGTTAGAAAGTCTACAAGGGGAAACGTTTTATGGTGAAAGGAGAAAACATTTAGCTTTCTGTGAACAAAAAAACCAAGTGTTTGGAGCGGTCAAGTAGACCGCTTGACCACGGTAGACCGCTCCAAGTAGGCCGCTCCAAACAGTCAAGCATAGTGATGGCAGCATCATGATGCAGGGTTATTTTGCTACATGAGGTAGGCAAAAAATAAAGAAATATGACTTCCATCAAGTTATTCAACTTATTTTTTTCTTCTTATTCTTCTAGAGAACAAAAAAAAGTTATTCAACTTCACCTCAAGACAAGAGTGTTTTTTTAAAGTATACACATATTTTATTTCCCTGTATTTGTCCAAATACAGTAATGCAAATTAGGATCGTGGTCTTTCCTAAAGTGAACAGCAGGGGGAGACAGAGACCATGTTGAAATATGACCCTTAAAAGTCTGCAGTATTATCCGCTTTTAAGGGTCCACCATAACATTTCAGAGGCTTTTTTTTTTTTTCAACCCTGCTGTCTTGCATCAAACTTGACATTTATTTCCAGACGACTGGCTTCAGAGGAAAACCAAAACACAATATCATTCTGCATTTATTCAAGAAAACAATCCTTCATTTAATCCGCCGTTGTTGACAAACCATTTATAGTGGTACAAATCACAGTTTTCTGGGAGCCGCAGGAATCAGAGCAGTCATGATTCATTTGGCCTAGCAGGTTTTGAACTCGCTCATTTGTGTGGCAATGCCAGGCTAACAACCGAGAGAGCCCTGACTCCTTAAAGGGCCGCGGTGCTTTATTTTTAGGCATCGGCGGCCCTCCTGAGAAATTTACAAAAGGGATGACCGGAGCTATAAGCCCAAGGTGCTGCTGTGGCAGCTCTGTGTCATGCATTTTAAACGTGGCTGGAGGGGGGGTGGGATTGTAAAAGGGAACAACGGAGCAAGGGAAAAGAAGTTTGTCAGAGTTCATTAAGTATCAAGGGAACATTGCTGGAACTGGCAGAGTAAGCCGCGCCGGGGCCCTAGTGCCATTAATCACGACTGACATGAAACCAGGGGCCAAGGGAGAGGAGGTGGAAGGAGGGGAGAAGGCGGCTCTGCCAGAGACTCTGGTTGTGATTATGCGGTCCGGGCAGCTCAGGCCAGGGGTGTTGAAGGTAAAAACACTCCGCTGCCAAGACCGTAAAGTTCAGCTAACCTCACACAGATCACCCTCACATAATCACAGGTAGACCGCGAGGAGAGACATGTGACTCTCCAAACCTCTAAAAAAAAAAAAAAAAAAACATGAGTGAACTATTTTAATTTTCCAAATTATAGCACTGAGTGACGTTTCAAATGTTAAACTGCAAAAAAAAAAAAAAAAACATGACAGGGTAATTGCTGAGGGGATGAAGTTAGTATTTCTGGGCCTCAGAGGTAAAGAACTGCAGGAGCTTCTGGTTTAATAGCGTATACCGACGGAAAGCGAGAGGAAGTGCGGCGCTAGTCATACATCTCTGTCGCCTGCCTTATTTTCTCCCCGCATCCCCCGCTTGAATTTTTTTCTTTCTTTTTTTTTTTGCGCTGGCTCGCCACACCGCTGCTGCCACCCTGGAAGACGAAATAAATGGGAGAGAGAGAGCGGAATGGAGAAAAGAAGGAGGAAAGCTTGTGACTCGTGAAGTTGGAGGCCTCTGTTAAGTGCCGTGCTTGAAAGCCCGTCCAGCCTCATTAGCTGTCAGTTGTAACAATACCGAGCTGGCAGCGAAGACTGCTCCCAGTCTCGGTGCCATAAATCACCGGCTGACAGGCCCCAGACAGGGCTGGGAACCAGCGCACATGCAGGACTAGCTCGCGCTGCTCGGTCTCCCTGTTGTTCTTTTTTCTTTCACCTCGCGCTCTGTTTTTCCACAGCTCATTCTTTTCTCCACTTCGCTCCGTCTCTCTCGCTCTCTCTCAATCTGTCTCTATCACACGAACTCACTACACACTAAAACATGTCAGCGGACAACCCAGAACCCATGTGCTTGCATATTTGCCTTATGCACCAATTTTTGTGAAGCAGACAAAAGAGGTTTGGACAAGTCTGTCATATTTTTTTGGTGGATGATATGTATTTACTGGGTCTGGATATGTATTCCTGTGCTCCCCCAATCACTTCTCATATATACAGTATAAAGACAGATATGTCTAAAAGGCTTAATATCTAAAGGGTCTAATGCATATTCCCATGTTCTATGTTTAAAACTGTAGCAGGTCTGACTCTACAGCTGGTTTTGTTATTACTTGTCAGATCCATGTGACATCATAGCACAAAACCAGTCAAACTGAAGCTGGACTAGTGAAGGTTCGTACATCATTTCTCCACAAAACGTACAGCTAAAACCTGATACTAAGGGTACGTTCACACCTGACCCGTTGTTGGCTTGTTGTTGGTTTAAAAATAATATAGATTATTTGCTTATCAGAGGCAGAGAAATCATTTTGTACATTCTGTACTAAATGATGGACGTCACCCAGGAGACCTGAGTAGAGATGGTCAAGTTTATTTCAACTTTGAGTGTTTAATGTCTGGTTGTTTTTATGGTAATATATATCTTTCAGATCAAACTCAAGAACATCTTTGATAATGTTTCACATTTGATTGTCTCATGTACTGTGAGGCGCTGGTCTTGGTTTGGACTTGGTGTTAGCCCCGAAAAGTCTTGATCTTGTCTCAGTCTCGATACACTTTAGTTTTGGTCTTGATTTGGTTTCAGGTTTGGTGGTCTGGACTACAACGGGTCTCGTCAGTGACTAAGTATACCTTCAAAGTGGCAGCAAACCTATTGTTTTGGTGAAGCCATCAAAAGGCCTTGATCTCTACTCTCTGTGTGCGTGTGTGTATGTGTGTGTGTGCGTGTGACCATGGCAGACTACAAACCTGACTCTGTTACACCAGTTACATAACGAGGAATGGGCCACAATTCCACCAAAACAGTGTGAGAGATTTCTGAAATTCATAAAAAGAAATTCTACCAAATGTGAATGAAATGTCAGAATCTGAAATGTCTGAAGTTAAAAAGAAAAAGTTTAAAAAGTTGGCATTTAGAAAATAAAAATATTTTTGTGATCTTAACCGACCTAAAACAAGAAATGGTGAGTCTGACAAAATAACTGCGTCAATTACTGTGTCAAGAGTTTTTGACACAGGATGGCTGTTTTCAGCACAGGCAATTTCCGGTAAGCTTCACGTCGAACTGGCGCATTACATACATTACAGACAAACGTTAGGGATTGGGTAAAATTTAAAACCTCAGAGTCCACACCTCCATCAAGCAATGGTTTTCAATACAAAACCGTTAGCCTGGTTTTCATCAGGCTAACGTTTCATACTGGACGCCCTTGAGATTTCTCTGTAAAGACAGATAAAAATGAAACGGCTCCCATCACAGAACAATATGTGATTTTTGCATTATAAGCAGCATTTTTTTTAACTATCACAAGAAAATTGAAACACCAAAGTGAACAGCTTCAGCGTAGGGAATGAAACCGTTCCGTTACAAGCCACAGGTCAGAGCGGGACAAAGCTTTCTAAGTTGTCTAATTGAACTCCTGACATGAGAAGTTTCCTTGTACAGCTCCCAGTGAATGTCTGAATCAGCATATGAAGGATGTTATGGTTTGCTTTCAGCCACGTGGCCAAGCAGGAGCGGTAGCTGGCTGCCAGCGTCACTTACGGTGAGGCGTGATGATGTATGTGGCGTGCATTGAAAGGAAGGAAGTACAAGAACGCAGGGCTGTGGGCCATTAATCACTGCTCTGGGGCATGTGAAAACACACACACACACACACACACACACACACACACACACACACACACACACAATTGTGAGGCTTAAAGTGTCACTAAGACAGTAAAACCACTTACATGATTTAAAAAGATGAAGCACTGAGCTTTCATTCTGTGTACACAAAAGCTTTTAACAACAAGTATTTCAGGTAATTCCAGAGTTTCGCAGTTTTCGTCCGTAGTAACTGGGTCAAACGCCGGCGCCATCTTGTGACGTAATCAGGGTAAGTCAAACCGTTATCAACTACGGCTGAATACATAGAAGCGGAGGAAGTTGTGAGAGATTTCAGCAAAGATTTGATTGATTTATCTGCAGTTTTGGAAGAAGAGGTTAGTTGGAGTGATGAAGAAGAGGGAGCTGGTTCTCCTGAAGGACTGCAATGTTATTTTTTTGAGCCAAATCGTTCAGGAAGCAACGATGAAAACAACGTTTCTGTGGAGGAAGGGTCAGACAGTGAAGGGCTGTCGCCTTCAGATCACTGAATGGCAATAAACCGATCAATGTAATATACACCAACACCAAGATATAACAAGTTAGCCTAAAAGACCTGAAAACACAGTCTCTCCTTTCTTTTGCTTTCATTGTCATCTTTAATGGTTACACAATACCAAAAGAATCACGACTGACATGAACAACTTATTGGGACAAATACAACAGAAATCTGCCTCCACCCCCCAGATGATGAAACCTGTTAACATGTGTGTGTTTGTGATCGAGTGTATCCGCTCGTGTGTGGGTGGACATGGTAATCGGTCCTGTGAAAGTGCTCGGGTTGGCCCAGGGCACATGCCGCTGCAGTACAGTGAGCCGCATCGCTGGGCCGCGGGGGTGTGGGAAAGTGATCGCTGCCGACTTCAGAGGGAATTGAGGAAGAATGGGGAAATTGCAGACAGATCGGCTTAATGGCTGCGCTGAGGGAAGAGGTTGTAGGGGCCAACAGCTGCTAGCGATCCATCCGGACCAGCCTGGAAAGGACCGCTCGGCGATGATGACGTGTTCACCTTCCAGGAGCCCAGTGTGCTGGGACTTTCTGTCAGAGGTTTGTCCGGTAAAAGTTGGTTTTAAAATTGAAAGCTCAGTTTGGTTCGTTTCGCTTCGGAATAGTGAAAACCTTCCTGTGCAAGTCAACAATCCTGGGAATAAAAAAAAAGCCCCAGCACAGTGTAAGAGATTCTGTAAAACGTTCAATGACAAATAGGTCTGGACAATGTGACTGAAAAACAATATAATCGTTTAATACCAGTCGTTATTTATAATTATTGATTAGGTTTTTGGTTTTAAATACCGCCAAGCTGGTGACTGTTCCTGTTTTATCCACAGTTTTTAAGCAGTCAGGAAGCAAGGTGGTGCAACCTGAAACTGCTGCTGTGCCAGTTAACTCAACAGGTTGTTGCTAGGTAACCACTTAACAACTACTAGGTTGTTATTGCTAGGCAGAGGAAAGAACCCAGAATGCCTTAGGGTTCCGGATCAGAGTTCAGTGAAATTATTGATCATTTTATATGACATATACATACTGATATTGATCACATGCCTATTGTGATATTGTTACTGATTTTATAAGGAGGTTGTTGCTCCAATGTCTGAATAAAACGCCAGTGCCTCCTCTGATTGGCTGATGTAACTGTTTACATCTGTTGCCACCATTTCTATTAATGATTTATCACGTGACTAAACGTATTCGCGTGTGATTTTAATTGTGTTTCTTGTTTAATGGAAACACCGAAATTGCAAAATTGTGTTTTTTCGACATTAGCAGAATGCTGAAAGTTTTGCGCATATCTGTTCATCAGCAGTCAAAACATAGCTACTGTGAGACCTTTACAGAAAATCAATAAAAAAAATATTATCCTTTTAAAACGGGATTATTGTAACTTGAATAAACTTTAATGAGATGGGAATAAGTTGAATAATCTAGCTGAAAAACAGAAAACGGTAGAAGAAATGAAAACACACTAAAGCGCAGTTGAAGCCTGATATTTTTCCATGACTTTCCACTAACTTGTTCACTTTAGAGCAATATGTGGGTTGCCGACCATGTTTGAATTCTGCATTGTTCTTCTTTTTCTACCTGTCGCAAAAAAGCAAACAAATTGCATCCCCAAAACGTCAAACTTTCCCTGACAGACGCCAGGCTTAATTTGAACTATTAGCCAGGCATGTATGAGAAAAGGCGGATAGGTGCAACACATTAACGTGTGATGGACAACGGTTACCGCTGAGGAAAGAGAGAAATACCGTTCATTCTGCTCCAATCCGGTCTGCGTGGAGGGATATTGAGAAATGACAGATGAAAACCTAAGTAGTTCAGGACAGCAGCTTGATTCATTCTGGGCATAGCATTGATTTTTTATTTTTATTTTTTTGCTGTTGAAGTTCAATCATGGAGCCATAAAATAAATAGAAAAGAGCCTCGGCTAACCGTCTCTGGTTTGTGTTGTTGATTCGTCAGAGCAGAGGGTGAAAGCTGATGAGGTGAATTTTCTCCCGGCGCTCTGATCCTCACCTCCTGTGGTCATGTGAACAAGCAGCCTCCTTTTACCCTCCTACGCCCCCCACCCCTCAACCAAGCGTGTGCGCGCAAAAGTGCAAGGTTTGCCCTCATCCATGTACACACAAACCCCTCCTGACTCACACCCCATAACCTCACTATGGTCTTACACAGCAGGCCTGCCATAAATCAATGGGCAGGATCATGTCTGCCAGTTAGACTAAACAAGAGCATTTGTGAGGATTTGCTCTCGCTCATTAATCATCCTGACAGCTTGAAAAACACATTTCCCCTTTAATGACTGTATTTGGATAATCAGCTCGGTTTCCCCCTGCCTGGCTCCCCCCCCTCTCATTCCCCTCCCCAATTTCTTCCTTTTTTTTTCTTTCTGGCCTCAAGCACATTCACAGTTATGTGGGCGTTTCACTGTTACAGGAGACAAACAGGGAGGAGGGAATGTTTTCGAAATGATTCAAAGAAAAAAATCTTTAAAGTCTGGAAGCACATTTTTTTTCCACCCTCAACAAAGCGCAAGACACGGGCTAATATGGAGTACCTTACAAACACACTGACTGCGATTTCATTACAGACGGCAAAACTCTGTTGACATTTCGCTAATGTCGAAAAAACACCATTTCGTAATTGCGTTTGTTTCCATTAAATAAGACACACAATTAAAATCAAGCGTGAATAAGCTAGTTCACGAGATAAGTCTTTAACCCCTAGAACCCGACGGACCCACCGGTGGGTCCAGCTGCCACGACCTCGGCTCGCTCTGTAAACAAAGGCTCCACGTGCCTTTACATTTTTTTTATTTTTTATTATCCGCTAAAAGAGGCTTTGATCTTTCAAAAACTATTCCGCATAAAGGTTTTGCCCAAAATGTTAAGTTTAAATTTATTTATACCCATTGTCCTCCTACCACTTCCTGTCGTCTTCTTCTTCATCTGTTCCACCAGTAGTAACATCCTGGTGTTGATCACGTGACTTGTGTGAAAAGTGTGAAAAAAGTTTCCATTGCAGTTTTGGGAAACACACTCATTTCTATACGGCCGAAAAACTATCCTATAGAAAAACGTTTTTCAGTACGTCATTGCAACAATTCCCTTGTCCCTTTAGTGGGGTCAAGAGGGTTGCTGGTGCCTATCTCCAGCTAACGTTCCGGGCGAGAGGAAATACACAACTATTTACTACTATATATACACCAGGAGACTTTGTATGTGCATGCATGAGTTTTCAAACGTAAACTACTCTACCTCGCTTCTATGACCCTGAACAGGATTGGGTTGGTTGTGAAATTCAGTCAAGAAACAGACATTAAAGCGATGCTGACCATACAAATACCTTCGGTGTGTATGTGTCGTTTTGTCAATTTTTAAATAATTATTATCATACCCTGCCAATTCTGGGTATTGTCCAATCCCATTTAACTGCCAAACACTTCTTCTCATCCAGCAAAAGAAAAAAGAAAATAAAAAGAATTACAATTGGAAGTGTGGGAGGCATTTACCCAAACCAGCACTCAGCCTGGAGGATTTTTTTTTGTATTGTTTTGTTTTTGTGCGTCTGTAGGGATTATTATTATTATTTTATTGTGCTCCGGCATGCCTGACTGCGGACATGAATGAGGGAGGATTTGAAACAGGCACGTAAAAAGAGTCAATCACGGCGCTTATGTGGAGAAACGAAGCAGAGATTGTGTGACAGGGCCCTGATGAGGGATGTGTTCACGCCATCTGGGTTGCTTTAACACTGCGGTCGCTGTTGGATGCCGAGGGCTCTGCATTGTGTCCCGATGTTAAACACAGAGGTGGTAGTCATGGAGTTGAGGTTAATGTTTTGTTCGGAAGACAAGGAGAGCCAGAGAGCGAAAGAGCGAGAGAAAGAGCGAGTCCCCTTCCTCCGGCTCTCTGTCCAATCTGTCATCGGCGACGGTGAGCTCGGGCAGAGCTGGCGTCTAATTGAGGAGCAGCTCCACACCCTGTCGTCATTAATCACCGGGCCTGTCAGCCGCTGCTCCGGACCTCACAGTGGCATTCTCGGCCCTGACGCGCAGAGCGTCCATCACAGTCAGCAGCTTCGGTGATGCTACAGCACAGCTCAATTCTAGCTGGCTGTAAAAAGGGGCTCATTAAATATTAACCCTTTACATGTGAATCAGGTGTATTCGTTTGTAATGTGTAATAGTTGCTAGCTATGGCGGCAAATCCTATGTAAACATTTTGAGCAGATTTCAAGGGAAGATGTCGGCCCGGTCGGAGTGTTGATTCTTTTTTGTCAGAGGCAGTATGTTAGTATCGGTTTTATTCATCAAGTTTGTGCAAGGAAGGAATTTGACTTCCACTTTTGCTCTCAATAGCTGCGTTTTCATTAGAAATGTGCGTAAAACTTGGTCAGTTTTCTGCTAATGTCAAACAAACAAAACTTCGCAATTGCAGACTTCCTCTAGAGCAGTGGTTCTTAACCTTTTTTGAGGTACCAAACCCGCCAGTTTCATATGTGCATTCACTGAACCCTACTGTAGTGATAAATAAAATATGATCTCCCCGCCCCCAAATTCAAGACATAGGGGTGCCCCAACTAGAGTCTAGTTGGGTCACCCCATGATTACCAAGTCTTCTTAAAAGGTAGAGTCTCTGAGAACAGTTCTTCAAAATATAGTCAGTGTTTTCAGCAAAGTTGAGCTGACTCTCCAGAAACGACCCAAATTTGCCACAGTTTCAACAGGTTGGCCATTGAGAGAAACTGGAACCACTTTAAGGTCTTGTTTAGATCATTTAATTAGCTCTACATTCTTAAGAGAATGAAAAATTTATAATAAATAAATAATAAAGACTTTGCGGTATTCTGATTTAGTAATGTAACTATATTAGTTGTGTTACCACCCCCACGCAACTAGAGGCAGTAGCAACCCTGAAAAGATGCGACTAAAGAGCAGATTTGGAAGTACACCGAAAGCTACAGAATTTGGTAAAAACGGTGAGTTTTGCTGAAGTAATTAAAGACACAAGTTCAAATCCATGCAGAGAGTGGAGCTCCTTCAATCAGTGCTCCTCCGCAGCTCTGATTGGCTCAGCAATGTAACGTGATCCTCTGCAGCAAGTGATGGCAAAGCGGGGCGTCATCACGACTTTACACAGTGTGTCTTTACCTCCGCGGCAGAGGCTCCACCGAACCCCTGAGAACGACTCATCGAACCCCTGGGGTTTGATCGAACCCAGGTTAAGAACCACTGCTCTAGAGTTAATGTGGCCAATGAGGGTCAGATGTATTGCTTAATTTGTCTTTTATTCGTCTAAATCTTCTATATTTTCCGTTAACTAAATTAGGTTGTTTCCTTTCTTACTCCTGACATTGCTGAGACATGTTGTCCTCACTAAATGTCTCTTGGAACCAGTGCTGGGAAGTAATGAAATACAAGTACTTCGTTACTGTACTTAAGTACAATTTTTGTGTATCTGTACTTTACCTAAGTAGATTTAATAATGGGTACTTTCTACTTTTACGCCACTACATTTTACAGTAAGTATCTGTACTTTCTACTTTACTACATTTCTATAAAACTGTCGCGTTACTTGTTACATCCAAGTCGCATTGCGTTTTTTTCCCCCCCGTTCAAATGTGAAGTTCAGGGATTTAACGTGGCGCCGTAAAATCCAAGCAATAACGTGACTTAGTGTCTGTTGTTACCCTTCGCCTCCACCTTTGCTCGCACGCGGAGCTCCAAGACATGCGCAGTGGTTTCCTCTGAGCGGGAGAGGATGTCTGTCTAATCGTCAGTAATATAATCCCGCTACATAAATCATAAGATATGGCGACATGTAAAATCAGCAGCGCTTCATTCAACTTTTAGCGTCACTTGGAAAGGAAGCTTAAAGAAAGGTAAGCTATGTGGACGTGATGTTAGCAAAGCTAGCTGTAGAGACACGTTGCATCAGCGATGATGAAAAAAGTTGTCAGTCATGCGCTAAATTACTGTGTGGAGGTGTTGACTGACGTCGCATATGGGACAACGATGTGACCAAAGTCTGCAATATGATATGACATTCACGAACAGGGGCGTCATATAGGGGGAAATAGTTATGACAATTCTAAGGGCCCTGACCGACAGGGGGCCCTCCACAATTTATTTATTTATCTATTCTTTTGTTCATAGAAATAAAAAAAATTGGGGCCCTGTCAATTATAAAATTAATCATATTGTGTTTTCGAAGATTGTTATTAGCAGTAAAAATTTAATGTTACCCCTCCCAGACCAAAACCACATCTATATTTGCCCTGAACCTCCCCCTGGATCTGCATGAAATGGGTCGTTCCTGCTTGGAGCGCTTGAGGTGATGGTGTTCAGCAGCAGTCAGTAGAAAACGAGAACGACTGTGGCAGCTACTATGCTGCTAAGAAAAAGGGGGCCCAAGATTTCTGACTGCGCCCCTGACTGCACAATCGGCCCAATCGAACGCGTTATACCTATGATTTTGGTCGGCCAGTTTGTGGTTTCTCAGGTTTTGAAAATCAACTGACCATCGGCCAACAATTCTAAAATCGTTTAGTGTGAACTGGGCTTAACGCTATCAATCAATGCTTTCCAGTCACGATGGAAAGCATTGATGATGCCCGATAGCATCATCAAATTCTGATGCTATCGGGCAGGCGGGAGAAACTAATGCGTCCACTGTAACACTTGCATTCTGTTGGCTGAGAGGTTGCCAGGAGACGGTGCTTTTTTGTTCCAAGCTGGAGCACAAGCCAGCAGAGAGTTTTTAGAACAGCTGTCAAAGGTTACCATAGAATGTACAATCCTATGATGTCACAAGAGATGTTATGATATCACCACAGAACTTCAGTTGAATATTCAGTCGATCAGTTCTTTAGCTTGTCAGAAAGCACAAGTGGAGACTGCTTCTACAGAAAACACTGGATAATTTGCGGCATATTTTTGAAACTGTTTTTGAGAAAATGGAGACTCAGATGAAGGAATTCTTCAAACAGGAGACTCGTTGCCAGGAAGATGGACGGAAGAATGAGCAAAATCAAGATGCCTGGATTCAAGGCAAAGATACCCAGAGCAGTAATTCTTTTGAGGAGGAAATTAACAGGCTAAAGACTCTTTTGGACTCAGAACAAGCCAGATTCAACGAGGAACACCGAAGAGCAAATGACTTGGAAGAAGAACTGCACAACGTGAAAATCAAGCTAAAAAAGTGTAAGTTTAACGAAAACGACGTTGGCGTATGCAGTGAGGCAAAAAAAGGATTGAATGCCAGTGAGAACATCCTATCCTCTGAGCTCCCCTTGGAAAATAAAATCCTCCAAAATCAACTCAGATCTTGTCAAGAAAAAGAGGCACTTTTACAGAGAGAGATCCAGGAAAGTACGACCTTATATAAAGAAGTTCTGCATAAGCTTCAAAATGATATTATCAATCTATTAGAACAGGTGGCAACATTACAGGAAGAGCTGGAAATAGAAAGATCAGCTAACTCTCAAACAAATACAAACAAGACGTTTTTTAAGATCATAAGAGGTGAAAACACAGCTCAGTGTACAGAGCTGAAGAAGGAAATGGCATTGATGAGAAAGATGTCTGCAGAGAAGGAGAAGCATCTACGGGAAGAGCTGAAGAAGATGAAAGAATCCTCCCAGGAACTTAACAGCAATTATCAAACTTCTGTCAAGGTCCTGGTACAACAAGCAGAGTCGTTAAAGAAGAAGCTCAGAAACAATGAAGAAACTCATGCAGAAGTGTTGAAGATGAACCAGACACTTTATGCGGCTCTAGAAGCTGAGAATGAGGCTCTTCGTCACCAACTATCATCCCTGCAAAACGGCACCAGAGACGGAGACATGTCTTCAGAGTGAGCTGGACCAAGTCAAAGAGGCAAACCTGGAAATGACCAAGAAATTTGATGTGATGTTTTAACCCTGAAGAAACGGATGAGTACACTGGAGCTGGAGCTGAAAGACGACAGAGTCTCATGCTGAGTTGGTGAAAATCAACAAAATGCTTTACGCAGAGCTTCAAGCTGAGAATGAAACTCTTTGTCAAAAAATTGCTTCAATGCAAGACGCTTCCATAGAGGCAGAGAGATGCATCCAGAAAGAGCTTAAGCAAGCCAAAGAGGCGAATCTGGAAATGGTCCAGAAGCATGCGGAAGTTGAAATACATAATGGTAAGAGATCCAAATTCCTCCATGCTGAGAAGAACTGGATGACGTGAAACGCAAGTTCTTTTTAGATGAAGTTAAATATAAAGAAGAGCTGGATGCATCGACAGCTGAAATTGAACGCCGACTTGAACGCAACTGTAAGCTCTCTGAGGAGCTAAAACAGAAGGATCAGGAGAATGCCAAAGCAAAGGCTGCCCTCCTGGTGAAGAAGCCGTTACTGAAAAAGCTTTGACATGCTCTGGGTTTGAGGAAACCGGAAAGATGGAAGAAAAGGGAGGCTGAAGACGAAAACGTGTAACGCTTGTTTATGCTAGGGGCCAAGACCATGAAGGTTCTCATCATAATGGATGGATGAAGATTTGTAATTCACTAGCAAGGACCACATCATAAAGATAGAAGTTTAAATTTGTATTGAAGAAGGGATGAAGGGAATGAGGGGATGAAGGATGAAAGAAGGTGAGGAGTCAGTGTGGGGGTGGTCTTTGGGAAAATTGCTCCTCTTTTTTTTCCTGAGCCCACAGAGGACCCCCCAGACGAGACCTGCAGCAAAAGGAGTAAAGAGGTAGAGGGTTGACGAAACCTAACGGACTGAGAAGAATGAGTGAGTCAAGTACTCACTGGAAAATTAGAGGTGTGGTCTGGACGTGATCCTGCTTCCAAACTTAAGTTAACATATTGACTTCATTTCACTAGAACAGACCACACCACGAAGATTTAAGTTTAAAGATTTTTTTTTAAAAAGAGGCATGATGCACAGTGGTAGAACTGTTTCCTTGTAGGAAGAAGGTCCTGGGTTTGATTCCAGGCCTTTTGTCTGCATGGAGTTTGCATGTTCTCCCTGTGCATGGTGGGTTCTCTCTGGGTACTCTGGCTTCCTCCCACAGTCCAAAACCATGAGGTGTGGTCAAGTTAATTAGTATCTCTAAATTCTCCTTAGGTTTGTGTTTATATGATTGTTTGTCTTTGTTTGATGGACTGGTGACCTGTCCAGGGTGCACTCTGCCTCTCGCCCGTTGACCACTGGAGATGGGCACCAGCAAAGACCTCAATGGGATCAGGGTGTAAGGATGGATGGACAAAGGGATGAAATTAGATAAATACATATAATTAGAGGTGTGGTCTGGACGTGGCCCTGCTTCTGAACTTAAGTTAACATATTAACTTAATTTCACTAGAACTAGAAGATATAAGTTTAAAGATTAAAAAAAAGAAGGCATGATGCATAGTGGCACAGTTGGTAGCACTGTTGCCTTGTAGCAAGAAGGTCCTGGGTTTGATTCCAGGCCTTTTTTCTCCATGGAGTTTGCATGTTCTCCCTGTGCAGGTGTGGGTTCTCTCCAGGTATTCTGGCTTCCTCCCACAGTCCAAAAACATGAGTATAAGGTTAATTGGTTTCTCTAAATTCTCCTTAAGTCTGTGTGTTTGTGTAGATGTGCGTGTGTGTGTGTTTTTTTGTTGGATTTCTTTCAAAATAAAAGCCACTAGTGGCAAAAAAAAGTGAAGTTCATGCTATGTTAGGACAGGAGACGAGATGTTTCCATCCCTGAAATTATGATGCATAGAATCCCATATCTAAGTCTAAACTATGTTACAGTAAACACAATAAAACATGCTTTATCTGTGGCATTGTTCATGAAAATGGCACATTTCTGATATATTAAAATTAAATACAATAGTTACACTTAATGATATTGTATTAGCAACTAGGTAATGCATTCAACCAGTACTTTTACTTTTAATACTTAAGTATTTTTAAAACCAGCACTTTTTTACTTTTTCTTAAGTACAAATGTTAATGTGGTACTTTTACTTTTACTTGAGTACATTTTTGTCTGTGTATTTGTACTTTTACTTAAGTACATTTCTTGAGTACTTTCTCCACCACTGATTGGAACCCAAGAACGACGTTGAGCCTTGAGGAGTAACAAATGATTATGAATGACTTGGAGTTCACAAAGTTTTTCTGTGTCTTAGGTTCAAATTTAAGTTTGTGTTTGGCTACAACTGGTTTAGACGCACTGCTAATGCTAAAGTTCAACTTGCTAGCGAGTCAAGATTGTTACCCCGAGGCTAGTGATGGCAGAGGTTCACCGTACATGCAACCTTTTTGGAACAGAGTGGAGAAGATTCCAACTTAGGAATGTGTTATGATTTCATGCTGAACAAGACTTTACTTTTTCTTTCTCCCTAGCAAGAGGACAAACCAGAAACGGTAAAGAGCGTCTTAGTCCTGATTCTATGACCAGAGAGTGAGGTAACACACGACGCTCCACATTCTTCAGATACGACAAAAAGGGTTTCACATGTTCAAGGATAGACTCCAGGTTGGAATTGAACCTTTTTGCAGCAAGCTAATAACCACTGCCAGCACTTACCTAGCACACGGTTTAAGCCATTTTTGTTAAATCTACAGAATGTGGAGGTGAATTTCACTCAGGCGCTGTGAAGCTGCTCCGTTTTGATCTGGTGTGTTTGGTATTGACTTCATCTGTTGATTTCTGATTGCTTTAAAGAAAGTGATTCTGGGTGGAGAAATTTTTAAATAAGGTTGTGCTCAAAATAATTATAGTCCAACATTACTTAACCAGATCAATCAAATGTTTGGTGGGAAATGAACATGACTTTTCAAAATGTACTCAGTTGGTCAGCATTAGAAAAGACATTTTCACATCATTTTCATGTTACATATGTTGGAGGGAAAAAAACTAGGTAGAAAAAAATAATTTATCTGATAATTAATAAGGTTGCTGTTTCTTTTCTACTTTCTCTCCATATTTTAAATTACATAAAAAAGATTAAATATTATATGTAAAGCCTGCTCTCACTTTGATCATAAGAACCTCTAGCTTCAAGAAATATCTTTAAAAAAATTGGTATTAGCTGATGCAGTACATGTTAGATCCATCTGTTTATATAATCCAATATTAAAGTGGGAGATACTGATATTTTAGAAACTACACACATATACTTAACATGGCTGTGATTAGACAAAAAAAATCACAACCTATTCATCTATGTGATAAATAGATGATGTGTGATGAATGTTTGTCCAGTCTGATCACCACAGACCCTCAGTTATCCCACCTCATGATTCATCCTCTGTGGACAAAAGACTAAAGCTGAATACACACAAACACGCACGCACACACACACACGCACAGAGGCAACATAAATGGAGTACGTGGGTGTTGACTCAGCTGGGAAATTAAGTGTGTGTGGGTTGGGGGAAGAAGATGGATGCAGGAGATTGATGAGTGCCGGGATTGGGCGAATAGTAAGCCGTTTGATGAATGAGGGGAAACTGGCAACAGTGGAATTAATCTCCTGCCCTCAGCGTGACCTCCAGCTCGAATCATCTCAACATCCACTGGAACCAGCTCTCTGTTTACTGTTCTGGAAACGCCAGCCCAACACCAGCCTTCTTACAAACCCGAGGTCAGATAGCACCATGAGACGTGAAAGACATTTTTTTTTTTACAACCAAAATGAAATGCGTTTAACTGGAATTGTATGCGTGAAATTTCACAAAGTATCTAAAAAAATACTCAAGATTTAATTTTTTTTTTTACATATGAAATCCTAAAAGTGCTTGTGTTGAGTCCCCTTTACTCAGATATTCCCTATGAATATCTGAAGTCAGTAGCATCTGAACTGACTTCAGATGTTACATAATTAGTGAACCAGGGTTCCTGCTACTTTCACCAACTCAAATTTAAGGCTTTTTAGGGGTTTATTGATTGAATTTTAGGCTTTTTATGTCCACAGATGTGTACAAAAAATGCATATTTCATATAGCAGTAGTGCCAACCTTTTTGTTTTCTTGCACACCTAGCATTGAATGGGTTGGGAATGAAAGTCAATCAGTGGCAAAAACGAACATTGCTCAGGCAACTGGCGATAAATTTACACTTTAGAGATAGAGACAAAAAAAGACAGCTAGCTAGTTAGCAAGGTTATATTAGCAGCTAGTTAGTGGTAGCCTCAAGTCACAAATGTCTGCATGCAACTCAAACATTTGCTTGACAGAAAAGTCCTGCATAATAAATAAACTACATAGAAAATATAAGATTAATAAGTAGTTCTGCCACGACAAAATTCAAGACTTGTGATCAACTTATTTAAGGCCAACTTACATGTTTTAAAAGCATTTAAGACATTTTAAAGCCTTAATTTTAGATAAATGAAATTAAATCTTCTTAGCGACGCACAGAAATCCCTCAGTTTAAATCTATTCTGTAAAGGCGTCAGAGAGTTGCTATGTATTACAGAACAAGCAGCATCATGATGACCACGGAAAACAATATCATAAACTTTAACTTAAAAAAAAATCTCACAGGAAACCGTTCCAGCCGTTATCTGGAAGTGGAAGGAGTATGTCACAACTTGAATCAATCATGATGGGAAGAGCATTGATCAAAGAAGCAGCCAAGTTACTGTTACTGTGTTCAACTATGAGCAACGTCTCAGTGGCAGCTCTCCAAAAATCTGTTTGAATATATGATGATGTCAAAGACAACAAAGGCTTTATGTAAACCTCACTTTTATAAAGAGGCAGTAAGATGAAAGTCATCTTTGAAAGAAGAGAGCACAGAGTGATGAAACTACGTTTTCTGACCCACATGCAAAATGCTTTCAATGGGGAAAAATAAAAGTTTCACATCACCTTGGAAACACCATGTCCACCTCTAAACATGTGATGGCAGCATCATGCTTTGGAAAGTTTCTGTTCAGCTGGGAAAGAGAAGCAGGTCAGAGTTTCATGAGAATTATAGAGCCAATCTGACCTGTAAAAAGCTGCAGACGACTAGAGGGAAGTAGAAATTCACCCCTGGAAATACAATGTTACGATTTAGGTTAAAACATCCGATCGTATCAGTGTGTCCCAGTCAAAGTCCAGAACTAAATCCTCCTGAAAATGTGAGCCACACATACTTTTTCTTCTACTTTGTGTTGTTCCATAGCATACAGTTCAAATAAGATTCATAAAAGTTGTTGTTTTAATATTAGAAAATGTGAAAAAGTTGAACTGGGTCAAGATTACCATGGTATGATGGTGCGGATATAGTACACATTTGCTAAAAAGTAATCCAGTGTAGATTTCTTGTGTTTTTATATTTAAATCTTCCGTCTGGAAGAGACAGGATAGTTTTTTTTGTGTATAAATGAATGTTTACAATGAAAATACTTTGAGTAAAAAAATGAAAGGTGTCTGCACATAATCAGCTGTAATTCACTAAACTAACTTGAGGGGGCGACAAGCTCCTTTAGATTCAATTGGCTCAGCTTTGAAAATGAAAATTAAAAGTTGTATTATGCACTAAAATCCTTTAGCTGGACAATACTAACATCTGTATATGCTAAAGAAATTAGCTTGAGTATATTTTCACCAAGATTCAGCTGGAGCAACAGTAATGCCCTACAAGTATTTAGTTTCCGTTTTTACAGAAGAGAAGTGTTAAGTCCCACAGAGCTCCACGGAGTGGCGGCCGGGGCGCTGTGACCTTGCTGGATGCCGTTTGGGAGGGTCATCCATTTTCTTAATGGTGCTGTCAAGTGACACCTGTGCTTGGCTCTTCCCTGAGTGGAGTGCTAATGAACCACGAGACCAGAGGAGTCTGGGAGTCCGGGTCAATAGATGCCTCAGAGACTTGAGCCTCCAATGCCCTGACAGCCAAACAGAGCAGAGGACACACTTATCTGGGACCAAACACTCCAAACGGCAGACAAACCAACTCCTTCGGCTTGAATTAGCACCCTACGGCTCAACGTCAAAGAGCGCTAAAGTGGCAAGGAAACAGGTCCTCACATGAGTTGAGGGGCTTCCTGTAGGAGAGAGTCTGCTGTCTTTGGGGGCGGGGGGGTGTACGTGTCAGTGCCTTGATGAATATTTCTCTATTAACCACCTCCCATTGTCAGCTATGGCCTTTTGTGTTGCGGGCCAATCCGTCAGAGGGAGCAAGGAGATCCTGGGTTGACACCTCCCCGAGGTCATTATTGAAGTCCCAGTGACCTGCGCAGCACTTCCACTTTGCTGAGGAGGCCGTTTCTTTCTTGCCCGTGCAAAGTAGAATCAGCAATTAAAAGCTGCAAACAACAAAAGCAACGCGGGGGACGATAGAAGGAGGAGGGATGAAAGTCCTCAGAGACTAGCTTAACAGGGGTAATGCGACCCAAGATGCCCTCTTCGGGATGGCCCTGTCAAGTGATATGAGCCATGAAATATTACACACGGCCACATATAGTGCGGCTGTAAGAGGCGAAATGATAGATAGTCTTAGATAAGTGCGGCGCTGCAGTCGAGGAAGATTTACGGTGTCCTCTAAGGCTCGTCATAGAAAGACACCCCGAGGAACTAAATATAGAACTCAATGAGGGGAAGAAAACAAGTTAAAATGCAACCATGTATCATTTATTCAAAATACGACCTTTTCCTGTTGGTCAGACAGCACAGCCATCATTTTTGTTCATGTCATATCTAATCTCTGCACCATTTTGCGTGAAGCCACATCCTTTCCTCCCCCTGTGCTTCATCAACTTGCCGATCCCTTGTAAGCTTGAAAAAATATTACATCTTTGCATATTTACAAATAGAAATAATAGCATCGTTCAAGATAATTCTCAAGGACATGCAAATCTCCCGACGTCTCTGTACACAGTGGAGGAATTCTGAAAATCCAAAACAAACCGAAATAAACAAAAGAATAAAAGCAGACAAGGAAAGAGATTTCAAATAAAAAAAAAAACTCTCCAAAATACAGCCTCACGTCCGGGTGCAACATTTTTATTTTCTAATGATATGAAGATAATGGTATTATAGTTAAAAAGCAATCTTTCTCTCTTAGAATACTTCAGAATGCAAAAAAATAAAAACCCCTTGAGTTGAAAACCAAGCGCTTCCATGAAAAATAAATACAGACTTTTAATTCTGGGAGGGGGGTGGGGGGATGGGAGAAGTTTAAAAAGCAAAACAAAACTAAAAACTCTGGAGATAATCTCATATTTTTTCAAGTTCAGTGTCCTGCTGTCTTCAATTAAAGTCTGTTGTTGCAGACAATCCATCGGAGGGGCCCTTTGCCTTTCTGAGCACTGGTCACGATCCTGAGGCAAACAGGTGGTATTCCTGGCTGGCCTTGCAGGCAGGATGCCTTGCACTCACAATGACCTTAGCCTCACGAATCCATCTTCAGGCTCCCTCTTGACAGTCCATGCCTGCAGTGTGCGGTTGTTGGTGGCGTTCCGGCTTGTCACTGATATCCCAGCGCTGAGGCAGAGCCGAGTCTCTGGCTATAGAGGGCGTAGGGGGAGTAGTAGGCCGGGGAAGAGGGAAGAGTTGGCATTGGAAGTCCTGGGGCGCCTGGCAGGTGGGATTTGCCGTAGGGGTGGTAGCGTGCCAGGCCTAATCCGGGAGAGCCTCGTAGGGAGAAGGAGCTGGGCAAGGCTCCAGGGCTGCTGGGCGGGGGCAAGTGAAGGTGACATGAGGCTGTGGAGGAAACAGACGAGGGATAGGCCGACAACAGCTTACTGTCTACCATTCCAGGCAGGGATGTATGGGTACGCAAGTGGGCCAGTAGCTCTTCTGACGTGGAAAAACGCTTGTCACAGGGGCCGCTGACGGAAACCCAATTGCAGGCGTGGGGTAGGGGCTCATTTGGGACCATGAAACCATAAGTATAAAGGGGGTGGGAGAGGGAGGGCGTGCTGCTGGATGACAAGGAGCCAGAGTGTAAGGAGTGGAGGTGGTGTGAGGGGTAGACCAGGGGAAAGCCAGACTTGAGGCTTGAAGGATCATGGACGCAACTGGAACAGTTGCTGCCACCCAGATGGGGGGCGTTGGGGTAACTCAAACAATAAGGATCCCGACACAAACCCTGCATCAGAGATGGAGGGGATGCTCCGGTTAGCGGGCTGGAGCTGGGGTGCTTCCCTTGAAGTCCTAAGCCCAAACTAGACTTGATGGGATCCAAGCTGGAAACAAACTGTGAGGGATAGCTGGCATAGGCCCCCACTATAGAACCGTGGTATCCCATCGTAGCCGGGGGCAAAGGGAAGACAGAATGCCCCGGTTTGAACGGAGAGACCGGCGCAATGTGTCCAGAGCTGAGAGCAGGCTGTGAAGAGGCCTGAGGGTCCGTCTTGCTCTCTGGCCGTGGGCTGCTGGCCGAGCTGGCATTGCTGGAGTTAGCACTCGCCCTCACTTGGCTGGAGTTGGCTAAGTGAGCCCCATCCACGCCTGGTTTTGTAACATCAGAGTCTTTTTTGCCAGCAACGTTGCTGCTATTATCAGAGCTCGCCTGCTCGGGTTTGCTGTCCGTGTGGGGCGTCTGGGAGTGTGACGGGGGCTGAATGGAAGGGGAATGGCTCTGTCTGTGGGGCAATGGAGAGGAGCTGGAGTTTGGTGACCTGGAATGGGAGGGGAAAGATGGACAAGATGCATTTCCTCCACTGGAACTTCCATTTGGCACCCTTAAAGCTGCTTTATCCGACGCCCCCTTCGTCACCAAGACATCCTTACGACAGTCACTTGATGACTTGGAGTAAGGCTTGAAGCTGGACTTGTCATCCAGGGACTGGTGCTGCTCTCCAGTCTTGGATGACCTGCCGGACGACTCCTTGTCTCCTAGAGAGCCGGAGGAGAGGGAGGCCAGCTTGGAGGAGGAGGGAGGGTCGGGTTTGCCAATTTGAGAGCAGGTCTGGGCCAGCAGAGCCAAAGGACTCTTCTTGGCATCCAGCTGAGGAGAACAAGAGAGGGAACATGATGAACTTTATTTGCTTTTCAAATTTTTAAAAGCTCCTAATCCTAGAGAGACACATAGCCACCATAACGGAAATCCATTTGTTGTTACCCCTCAAACATATACAGCAAAATAAAAATACAAAAATTATGCATTTTATGTTAACTACACAAACACACTTCAAGCAAACTACTGTGCATACAGTGTGCCATAAGGCGTTTTCCCACCCTAGAATAACAATAACATAAGAAAATCTTTCTAGAACACAAAAGAGTAAGTACTTATTAAGGTGAAACAAGCAAGAAATATCAAATCAAACGACTCCAACTTATTTAGATTTTATTTTCTTAAAAAAAAAAAAAAACAGACAAAGAAAAAGGGGGCTGAGGGGGGAAAGGAAAAAAAAACTTACTTCAATGCTAACTGGCGCAGAAGTGAGGGGCTGGAGATACTCCGGGTGCAGCAGGTGGCCGCTGTGAGCCGTCAACATCTTCACGATCCGGACGGGAAGCCTCTTATTCTGGCGCGACGGGTCCGCGGGAGACGGGAGAGACGTGGGTGTGGGAGCGGACGCGCTCTCTGCTGCTCTCCGGCGTAGATCGCCGCTGCGCTCCGGGGACGACTGGCTGCGTAAAAGCGCGTCAGATCCAGCGGGGAGATCTCTCATCTGGATCTATCTGGGCGTGAACAGAACCAGGGGCGCGCGGGGAGCGGACGCGGGGTTGGCTTTCATTTATCTGCACATTTCATGACGGCAAAATCGAACAGGAACAGAGTGCGCTAATCCAAAATGGCAGTGCGCAAAAGGACGCGTCCTCCGCCTCGGAATCAAGCCGTTTTTAGAAAAAACACAAATACCCAAAGTGTCATCCTTCAGAGGTAATCGCTCAGAAATCCTTCATCCAGAAAATGGTTTTTGAAGAAAAAATAAAGAGGGGAAAAAAACCCATTAAAAATAGAAGGCAAGTTGTGGGAACAGCCCCGCAGAGGGAATTGTGTGCGGCACGTCCTGCGCGGTGCGGTGTTGCTGCGTCTCCCACTGCAGCTGCCTCTCGGTCTCTCACTCACTGGTTCTTCCACACGGACTGGGGCTGTGAGGGGAGGAATTTCAAAGCAGGCCGCCGCCCTCCAATCACAAGCGGCTGCGTTCAGAGAGGGGCGGAGCACCGAGCTGAGGGGGCGTGGCCTGCCTCCCGCTCTCACCATCATGCGGGTGAAGCTGCAATGTTGCTGGAAAATGTGTGCCAGTGACCTCCAAATTTCACATGCAGGATGAAGCAAGGGAATCTCACACTGCAATGCAAAACACATCTATTTATATTATATCCTTCTTTTTCAAAAATATCTTTTATTTTCTTTCAAAATGTAAAATGAGATTACAGAATCTGTTTTTGGCAAATAGGATTTGTGCACATAAAAGTTAATGTACAGTTCACAGGGGACGATGTCCGCCACATTTAAATCGGTAATAAACTGGTGTCTGTGCACATTTCAAGTATGCTAACAACTTTATTAAATTATAGCTACCAAAAAGACATTTCAGTGCTTATTGAATTTCTGTGGAATTTGACAAATTCACATGATTCAACTTTAATGGCCTTTGCTCTGACAGTGCATCATTTCTGTAGTTGTGTAAGTCGGGCACTTGTAGATGAAACTATAAAACACTGGGTTCTCAATTTGATTACAACAACACAGAGTTCACCCCACCGGATTAAAGCTATGGGTTTGACTTTTCTGTGAAATCATTTAAGCTCCCTTCAGATATATATTGATGTGAAATTGTCATATCAAGATAAAAAGCAATTAATCTTTTTTTCCATGTTTTTATTAAATTCCTCCTTCCAACGTGTTTTACTTGTTACCCGTATGCTAAGAACAATGTATGGATTTCTGTCAAACGTGGCAACAAGTTTAATTAATCCACACTATTTAATATGGGGGCGCTCAACTTTTTAGATTAATCGCATGTGTTAGTACATCAAAATTGGTAGCCCTAATATGCATGTATGTTTTAGTAAGGCTGTTATAAAACAACATCCATTCCATCCATCAAGCGTTTGTGAAAAAAGTAAGAATGGCATCCTTAACATCATTTACCCTAAAGCACACTTCACTGGGATTTCCAGCGTGGGCGAAATGATCAAATGGATTGACTCGCAAGTGCCACATCTGCAATCCACAATATGTTGTAAAGTGTGTGTTTTAAGCATTTTTAAGATTCTTTGATTGCAGGCGGAGGAAAATTACAGCAAGCCTTTTTTTCTTCCGAGGTCTGGAACAGTAAAACAGCTCCTTGACGCTTCACAGCGCCGGCCGGCCTTATCAATCTGCAGCCTGATTGTAATGGCTGCTACCATTTATCTGCGGCTAAGTGGAAAAGCAACTTAAGTCGCTTCAACCTCACTCAGCAGCATCGCCGTTATGAACTGCCATCATCAGGCTCAGTCGTCACTCATCGCCCCTCCTCCCCCCCACACACACCGCCGCTCACGCTCCAGTGACCTGCCAGGATCCAGGGAGTAGTGAGCTCAGATGTGCCCCACCGTCGCCGCCGCCGCCTTTTGTGTGGTTCGGGCTTCGTTTGAACGGGCCTGTTTGTTTGAAACCTTCTCTCGCCACGTCGGGGCTGAGACACATAAACAGGTGACGCACAACAAAACCGCGTTCTCTCAGACAGATTTTAAGGTGAGGCTCGGTTCTCGGAGAGGATCAGGATGGGTCCTTTTTTCCGTCCGTGGGTCAAGTTGTGACAATCAAAAAGGGTAGGTGGGTGAAGCTGCAGTAGTGTGGCCGGGTCTGCACCGGCGGAGAGGGCGGGGGTGTTAAACAGGACACCAAAGTAGGAGGTGCCCTGGGAAAAGCCAGACAAAAGCAGTGAGAGAATAAAACAAGGGAGGGCTCAGACAACAGGGAGCAGCTCCTTTCATGTGTCCCCTTGAAGTCGGCTTGTAACAGCTGTTTTGGTGTGTCGATGACTGATGGTTGTTTCCTGTTGTGGATATTTTAAAGGGACAGCTTTTCACTTTAAGAGGTCTCTCAGCATGCCCCAGTCCAGCTCACCCCGGAGGCATTTTCACAGGTTTCTGTGGCTGTGTTGGAGCTGCTAAACATGACGTTATCGCCACGAGAACGAGACAAGATTGGGTATAGATTTTTTTTAAAGGAAAACTGAATATTTTTCCGTTTTCAGAAACAGAGGAAAAGAATCATGAGTCGTATTTTAAACAGGATGTAATCAGAGTATTCTAGTGCAGGTTTGACTGGACTACACTCTTCCTGTGCAATTCCACTCGATTAAAATCTCTTTTCACAGTCTGAATTTCTCCCGTTTACTCCGATTCCCTCCGGTAGGATTTCAACCAATCAGAAAGCAGAAGTAGAAGTTGTGAACGATGACATTGATTTTCTGCTGTTTTTGAATTGTAGTTTGTAATGGCAGAGGAGAACGTGAACGAAGTCGTTCAGTTCTTGTTCGTCCCGATTTTAAATATCATGTTAACATTAGCAGCCGCCTCGTTCGGTGCTCGGCACTTTTTCCAGACAAATTCCAGATAAGCTTCATAGCGTCGAACTGGTGCATTACACAAATGCAGCTTTCAAAGGATGCATCCCATGAATTTGGACACAACCAAATTGCATGTTTTTGTCACTCATTACCCAAATGATCTTAAAGTTATATAGGTTCACTAAAAGAACTTAAACTGAAGCTGTTTCTATCTCTGGGATATTAAGTTAGGTTATTTTATCTATACCTGTAGCTATATTTGTTATGCAGTGCATTCAAATTCATGTGCACACGCGCACACACACACACACAAAACATAAACATCTATATAAGCAGAACATTTCACGTGTATTTGTCTCCAAGGAGCTTGGGACTCAACCGACACAGAAGAGGAGACTAAGACTTAAAAATGAATAAAATCAATTCAAATCCACTGAGAGGGTCAGTGTAATTTCAGTTTGTTTTACGCTGTGTTGGTTGATAAGTGCCAGCACTTTCACAAAAGGCTTTTGTTAGGTTTGTTGCTTTTTCTTCAACCGTGCAACTTCCGTGTTACTAATGTTACGGTGGTGGAGGCCGTGTCAGGGTATCGTTGGGTAACTTCCAGCAATGAGAGCTGAAAGCTTAGAGAGGGAGAGAGAGAGACGGAACTATGACGTCATCGTTTATAAAAAGAGACGGGGCGTGCATCGTCACACGGAAACATGAAACCTGCGTTCTGAAACTTATCACATCTGGAACAAAGTTTGGAAAAACATAATTTCTGGTTTCCCAGGATGCCAAATTTCTGCGGATGCGTAGCCTAATCAAGATCTGCTGTATTAGGATTCAGGATTCTATCTGCTGCTAGCCTTCCACAACGGAAATCGTTTCATTTGAGCTTAAAAGCGTATTTATGCCTGACTCTCAGAGTAACAGCTAAGACTTACTTCACCGATGAAGCCTCATGGTCACAGCAACTGAATGGACAAGAAATATTGTGGCGCAAGTTCTTATCACACCCCGTGGTATAAACCCTAACCCTACAGGAGCAATGGAGGAGCAGAAACTTTGATCTTTGGGTTTAGAGAACCGCAAAGGGGCCATTATGGACGCCACACTGCCGTGCTGAAAAGCGGCCACTCGCCTGACACGAAGGCAAACGTAGCAGTGCCTGACATTAGACAGGCACTGCTATTCTTCAAACCGAGCTCGAGCAGAACCTCTCCCGTCCGTTTGGAAGCGCCGAGGTGTTTTGTGGCACACAGGAGGACCAGCATAGATGCTACACGTGACGGTTTAATGAAAGGCTGTCATTGACAGGAGCTCATAAGAGTCTTGTTTCTCCCTTTTTTATTTCCTTTTCGAGCTATAGCATTTCAACAGGGCTTCGCTGATGTCAGCCAGACTTTTGACAGTGTCTGGCTGCGTGCAGTACTGTACAAAGAGCAGCACGAAATGATAAAAGCAGCAGAGAAGCAGAGGAGGGGAAAAACGAGTGTAAATAACTTCTATTTAATTATCTGTGACTGACTTATGGGGTGTGTGGAATGGGAATAGAGGCCCCGGGCTGGGGCTCTGCTCCATCCCTCGCGTTTGCTCCAGAGGTAATAAAACCGAGGGGGAAAAAGTGGATTAAGACAGTTTCATGAGGTGTAGCAGACATGGCATTTAGAGGCGAACACTTAAAAAGAGCCTCACAGGCAACATTCCAGGCAGGACAGATTGTTGAAACAAGGATTTCCTTGAGCTGAAAGGTCCACAAACAATGTCTACACAGTGTACTTAATGCATTCACACTTCCTCATTTGTCTTTCTGCGGTTGCCTCTCCCTCTATCTTTGACATACACACACTAATCCTGTCACAGTTGAGTGTGCATGCAGTCAAACGTGAAGACCTGGCCAGTGCGCATAAACATAAACAGACAGGCTTTGCTGTGTATGATAACATCTTATAAGGCTGTGTTTTTTTGTTTTTTTTGAAGTTCTTCCAGAGACTACCATCTATCTGGGCTTACAGTAAACCTTTATGTCACAGCAGTGGCTGACAGCCTTATCACAGTAGTTTAGGTGGGAGATTGTCTCTCTTGTCAGCTCATCACGTCTCACAAGCTAACGCTCTTATCCACTCTGCCTACCTGCCGTCTATCTGTCTGCATTATAATTACGTCAGGATAATAGGCGCCCTCATTCCTCCCCCCAACCCTTATACTTTTGGCACTTTTATTTCCCAATCCAATGCGCCTCGCGAGGGTTCCGCCTTGTCGTACACTCTGCACCTGAAAACGCACTCCAACATGAGCACGGGGGCTGCGCGACGCCCACAGCGCCTCGGGGGGGAAACAAAGCTGCCATTGTCCTCCACGCAAGGGAAGTTATCAACGTCGTGGAGGGAGGAAGGCAAAGAGGAGAGAGGCAGGAGAGAACAGGCCTGCGCTGTCAGACTGTTTCGGCACCAACCAGATCATCCGGCGTTGTCGTGTGAAATTTCAGATGACATTCAAACATGTTTTCTTTCATACTTGTTTTTTTTTTGTTGGTCAGGTGATAAGGGGATGGCGGGGTTTGTTTTGACAGCAGCACAATCAAGGTATTCACAGTCTGGACGTGTGACAAGTCTGGTGTAAGGAACAACAAGAGGCCAGACAAAAGAAATCTCTTTAAAGCAAATCCTTCATGCCTTTCAAAGACAGTGCTGCTTCCTTTAACCCTTGGCCAGAGTCTCAGCCATTTTGTCTTCATTGTCCAACCTTTGTCGAGGAGTGCGCCACTGGGACTATCCGCTCTTTCTCAATCTCGTTCTGCGGAGCTTCTCGGGTTTTGTCACGAAACCAAAACCACGACTGACTTTCTCATCAGGAGCAGGGCAAGGAAACAGAAGGTTTGCTCAGCCCTAAAGTGTTCAAACGCAGCGCCGGCCTACCCAAGAGCACACGTTGCTGGGGATTTGTGAACTGGCAGACCCTGCCGCAGTTCCTGCCAAATGCAAAAAGACGATGAGTGGCGGGGCGGGCGGGGCCTGGCAGTAAACATCAGTCATCACAGGCCGTGGCGAAGGCGAGTCATGTAATCAGCCGCCTCTTTGATTTGACAAGGAGTGGCATCGCTCAGTTAAAGCTGATGAATGTGTAAGTAAATCAGCACCTCTCACACTTGCCACACCAAACAGTTATTGAAGCGGCCCGCCCATGCCAATAATCTTGCTCTGTGTGTGTGCGTGTGTGTGCGCGTGGGTGCGTGGGTGTGTGTGTGTGTGTGTGTGTGTGTACCAACTCCAGGTCATGGCAGGAGCAGGAAAGAAAAATAAAACTGCAACCCGGAGCAACCATAGAAAATATGGGTGCCGTCAAAAGCTACCGTCCTTTAAAGTATCCCGCTTCATTGGATTGACCTAAATAAGTCTGAGCGGTGCTAGCATTTTTTATTGGTAAGAGTTTAAAGTCAGAGACTTACGCTATGAGTAAAGGCCTTCCAGATCCACACCTGGAAAGGGGAAAAAAAAAAAGGATTTTTTTCCCCAACTGGGTCCTTGCGGTGACAGAGCACCACGCTTGTATCTGGCAGTAATTCACAGGCTCAGACAAATACATGAAAGCAAAGCAGCGCCGTATATCACCCCACTTCCCGCCTCCAGAGTACAGAGCAAAGTCAGGCACGGCCTTTGTTACGCGGCCTCGCGTCCTCGTTTCGAGCTGTGCGTCGAGGGCTGCGGGCCAAGCTGACACTTATGAAATATTTTCCTTGCTGACCTTAGGTAGTGCCTCAGCTGGGGAGATTAATTCTCTGTCAGCAACAGAAGCAGAGGCACACACACACACACACACACACATACGTAGAGAGCGACTGCAAGAAACAAAGCAGCGACATCTATTCTTAATAGTAATGATTACTGCTTCTGTAGATTTATTTGAGCTAAATTTGAGTGTGTGCCAGGAACAGTCGGGAGGGTTAGGATATACTGCAGGTAATGAGCCGAAGCCATACGGCTAACGCTGCAAACACCACAACTAAACAATGGGCTGGAGCTGCAGAGAACAAGGGCGAAAGTTTTACCCTTTGTATTTTATTTACAGATGGTACATTAGGAAGGGGAAATTTTGCAATTGAGCAACAATTGGGTGCAGAGAGGATAGTAAAATATCCGGTGGCAGTTTGTAGAATCGGTTTGGGAAAGGAGTGAAGACCGTCGATCGGGGCTGCCACATCTCTCTCAACGTTGGAAACCTGAAGATCTGACCATGTTTGGGCTTATAACGGCGCGTGCGTCACGAACTGATAAAGCAAACATCTGCAGTGAATTTCAGGAACTAGAACTAGATGCACCAGTTTGTACTTATTCTGGATTTTCTCTAACACAAGCATGATTGAAATTATGCTGACAAGTTCAAGTATACGCATACTGACATATGAATACTTTTGATTGATGTTCCTTGACAAGTTGCACCTCAGCTGCCTTTCCAAATAGATTTTTATTTTATTGCAGACTTGTTGTCCAAACGACATAAAGAGACACATGAACGAGATACATTTTAAATACCGAATAAAATCCCAGACAACTTGAAGCCCTGCATGTGTCCTCTTTAATCAACGTTACACTTGTTGGTTAAAATTTAACGTCATGTACACGGAAGACACATTAAGCAGCTGAACTTGGACTAAAAACCAAGTCTTCAGCATACTTTAAGTGGCTTGCTAGTGTGTCTCCAACCAAACAGCCAGTTCTAGTCAAGTTTAAATGGTTAGAGAGGTCATTCTTATAAAAAAATAAACAATGCAGGAGATAAAATACTTGGCATTGCATTCTGGTGCAGCCTTCTAAAGTAAGGGACCCTCAATTCCTTTGAAGATTCTTCTCATCACTGCAGTCAAATAGTTTAGTTTGTGGCTGGTGTGTAAAATGCGTTTTCCATAAGACGTTTTGGCTCATTCTTGTGGATATCTGAAAATCTGAGCTGAGCTTGAAGGCGGCAGTTCTAGGGCTTGAAGCTCTGGTACCGTCTCATCACACGATGATGCGAAAGTTGATTTCCTGTGAACAGATTCCGATGTTCTTCCAGTTCCTGGCAGCCCTGAATGTCAGGGATACCTGAACCATTCTGATCACCTTAATCTATTATCCGTCATCTGATGACACGGGCGTGTCAGGTTTAATTTAGTACTACTAATTGTGCCAGGAGAAGCGATTAAAACTTTCAGCCAAAGTTTAATCAAAGGCTTGTCAATGGCTACTAGAACCACAGCATTTAGGTGCAACAAGGCTGAAGGACTTCTAAGAGGTGGTATTATGTTTTTTCCAGGCACATAGTGCCATTTTATAGCAAAATCAAGTAACTATTTTACCTTCAATTGTTGTAAAAAAATGCTGTAAATATCAAATATAACTTAAAAAAATCTGACTTCTCAATTTAACACCTTGAAATTGGGCCTCTGTCTCTTTAAGAAGCTCCTGCTCTTTTTCCAATAGTCCGCCTTCAGAAAGTCAATACAAAGTTTCTCCATTAAGCCTTTAAAATGTTTTTTTTTATCAGCGTTTCACTGAGAAGTAGCTCGTATAATGATTGTACATACTGCCAGTTTAAATGTACCAATAAGCTTGCGTATAAAAATTTAACTTTGTATATTAGAGAATATCCACAATAAATTCAAACTTGCACACAGTTTTTGTTTTACGTTGAGATTGTTGTAGCATCTTGACTATTCCTAGATCAACCTTTCTTCCTTTTGTTTTTGACCCATTCCTTTTTTTTTTGCTCTGCAGGCTGATCATCTCTCCGTCCAGCTCTGCCCTCTTATTTCCAGCCACAGATGATCTGGCCAAATTTAGTCTTTTGTGAAAGGTTATTTCGTTGCCATGACTGGGAGCAAGATGCTCTTGCAGTTCCTGCCAGAGTGTTGCTCTGTTGGTACGTCGTAAATTACTCCAGACAGTGTACAACAACAGGGTGTGTGTGACGGGGAGCGAGAACAGGAGGGTTGAGCTGAGCAGGCGAGGAAAAATGGGAGAGGAAGAAGAAGGGGTGAAAGATTAAGTGCAGTTTTCTTTTTGGTCCTCAGTGATGAATGGCTTTCTGAACGAGGCAGAAAATACATCATATCACCTCTAATGGGTACACATTTCTGCAGTCGTAACTCAGCGTTTAAAAATAGGGAGGGGAGGCTGATATACGACATCATATATTCCTCTCAGCGACACTTTTACGAGTCCCCCCTCTGCAGTATAAAGGCATTGATTGCTATTTCAAAGCTCGGCGTCAGAGCCGGTGAGTGTTGAGTACCTCCAGCTGCCGGTGACTTATGCGCGCCGGGGTGCTGAATATTGCTGATTTCTGTTGAGTAAATGCAGCAGATTATGAGGTTCCCACAACGAGGGAAACGACTGCTTTCATCCTTCTTAAACATGTTAATTACAAAGGACGAGAGGATCGTGTGGTGTTGTTTAGAGGGAACATGGAGTCCTAAAAAATGTTAAGGGTAGTTTAATAGTCTCACACAAACACCGAAAATAAAAAAAAGGATATTCTTAAAATGACACATTTCTCAAATGAGGCTTGCAAAAGAGAAGCGGAGAATACAGCTGCGAGTTCGGTCTTAAAAGTGTGTCGGTGAGAATATGAGTCACAAGCCGTGACGGATGCAGACATCCACACAGAAGCTCGAGCCAGCCACGGTGTGCGTGTGGCGTCGGCGGTAGCATCATGCTGTGGAGGTTTTTTGACATTAGTGTTGGTACGTTACGCAAACGGATTGTGGACTGCCTCTCAATTCTTCCAGCCCATCCCGAATAAACAACCAGACTGCTCAAACTTAGACAAATTTAGTTGTTTAGGACGAAGATCCCAAAACTGATTCAGGAATGGAGACAGCAGGTTAACCCCGGATTAACGCTGCATGTGTCCGAGAGGCATGTGCGACAAAGTCGATGATTAAAACTTACGAGATTAATCTTTTCCGTTCACTATTCTCACGTTTCTTCTGCCTTTATTGAGCGAGAGAACACGACTTATTAGACTGCAGAATAACATCCACATTTTTGTGTGTACATGGAGATGCACCAATCCGATATTAATATTAATATCTGTATCAGATGTTGTGCTTGTTATTCAAATTTTGAGTATAGAGTGATCAAATATCCGACCAAAACTGTGCCAGAAGCCTCCTGATTACTCTATAATAAACACGTTGTGGTTGAGATGCAACTTGCCTAGGAGCATTTAAGTAGATAATAATGTGGGTGTATGTAAATATTTCAGACCGTATGTATAGTTTTGACCATCGGCATTTGGACAAAATTCACTATAAAACTCACAATTTTTGTTTAAAGTATTTGTATTTGATGTAGGACCATTATAACAGTTTTGTCACTATATATAATATTTTTAGTATTGTGTAACATCATAATGTCTCCAACATGTACGTGACTCTGAATGTGTCACTTTAAGGTAGCGCTTAGCAACAGCTAGGTCTTTGGGTCGGCGATATGGACTTAACGTTTTATCACAATGTTTTGTGATAACGATAAAAGTGACGATAAGAACTATTTTATTGTTTCTATTTTTAGGTGACATCAATCATAGTCGAACAAACACAAATAATGCTCTTGAAAAACATTACCCAGTAACTGAAATTAGTCATGTTTTTCAATTCCTTCATATTTATTGATACCTTTATTGAACAAACAGTGGAGAACAATAGTGGAGATTACAAAAAGGACAGTTTTAGGGTTTTTCAAGCATTATTAATTGGAATTTATCGTGAAGAAGGGTATAAATCTGATAAATCTGATAAATCACGATAAATGATAAATGATACGATAAATACCCAACCTTAGCCCGGTCTACAGAATAATCCATGCGATCGCAACATTCTCAGACTTAACAATATATTCATTAAAACAAAAAAATAATTTCCTTTGCTCTTCACAGTCTAAATGTCTGCAACTTTGACATAGGAAATCACAACAGTTTTTCTCTCTGTATGTTTTTAACACTGATTCTGTTCAGATTGGGGTGGAGTGAGAAGCTGCTGATTGGACTTGTGGCAGATTTCAAGCTGTTTTTAGTGAGCCGTTCCCAGCAATAAATCTGCAGTGTCAGGCGAGCTGCCACATCTAAAAAAAAAAAAAAAAATCCATGGCCTGGGCATGGCTGCTACATTCACAAGGCCTGCTGAGAGGAGTACTTCTCCCAAGGAAGAAAGATTCATCGCCTTCTTCTTGCTTTGTCTTGAAATTGAAATCAAATTTTGTTAAAAGTTGAAAATGACGGGGATGTTAATGTGAGCAGTAGCTACCACCGTCAGCATCTGATCCCTGGAGGAAACGAATCCCTGTTATTTAATCACAGATTCGTAAGTGGCAGTTTTGCCTTTGATGTTTCCAGAAAATGACCAAATTATAATAATCACAGAAATTAGCGAATTAAGAGGCACACAGCCTCAAATAACGACCTCTCTGATAAATTCGACAGCTGACAAAACAATAAAATCATATTTTTGGATCAGCTTTCTGGTTTCACGGTCGCCACTCGACGCTGCCGTTCCCCACCGGGGTCTGACTCTTTGTTCCAGTCATAAACATCCTGCTTGGCTTTAGCCTGACTGTGAACGGAAAACAAAAGAACACCTGAGCAACGAAAGCTGCTGCATTTTAATCAAACATGTTCAGCTGGAGGATAAAGTAAAACTCTAAAAAGCTGAATGTTTTTTTTTGTTGTTTTTTTAGCTTGGATTAGCTCACTGGATGAACAACGTTCATCTGCAGAGATGAAAAGTGTGCAAAGAAACTAAATCCAAGTTGTATTCGATTTAATGTGACAGCTGAGAAGAGTTTGCTTCAATACAGGACGTTTTACAGTACAATCAGGCCATTTCAGTCATTTTATACTTTTTGTTTTCTATCTGTCTTCAGACGGACGGAGAGCTTCTTGACTCTAGACAAGCTTTTTAACATAAAGGAACTAAACGTTTTGAACTTGTTCATAACTTCTGCATGGCTCAGAGTCTGCTATGGATACTTTTCCTCTATAATTACACCAATGAGAGTGCCTGGGGCGATAAATTATTTTTTATATTTGGAACTGACATTTGGAACTGACATTTTAACATTAAGCTAAGGGCATATGATATGTATAGTCAACAAACAGGCTAAATAACTTTAGAAAGCTCAGATTTCTTTAAAAATGTCTTTGCTAATATCCATATTGTCAGCATAAGCACACAGTTCTATGTACTAAGTAACTTAATTTCCACATACCAACTTTATCAGCATCTCTCATGCATATTTGTCCCACAGTACATCACGACAAATGTAATAAAACTATTTTAACCCCAACATTGATAAAGTATCTAATTATCACCATAGTGACAGATTGTTGTTTGTATTTGGGGTTGTTACATTTTCCTCTGTTTTGGGTTGAGTTTCTTTGTGACTTTTAGCTTAAGCTCATATTAATCTGAGTTCTCAGCTTCTGGTTAGTTAGATCATTTGTGTTTCATTCGGTTTAACCCGGTGCCCATTAGTCATTAAACTTTGTCAATATTCTGTTAATGTCGTAAAAACTCAATTTTGCAACTGTGGCGTTTCCATTGAAGAATGAGTGCAATTAAAATTGGATGCGAATAATTTTGCTCACGCTATAAGTCATCAGAAAACCTGCCGCACCGTCATCCTCCAGATACTTGTTTTCTTCTTTGTGGTTTGCACCAGCGGCAACATTGAACACGTTGATCGTGCAACTCGTGACGCAAAAAATGTGTTTTTAAAAATGTCAGTTTTGCAAAGTAAAACAATTTCCATATGGCTTAAAAAAAAAAAACCCTCATCCTAGCACCAGGGCTTTTAATCGAAAAACAATATGTTTTGTCATATGTTTACATTAAACAAATTAATTTTTGAAATGTCAAATTGCACAATTATGTTACCAGCTATTGTTCCTCTGGTTTCTTGCTTAGCTTCTCCTCCAGCTTTGTGTTTTTTATACTCCCCTGGTTTCCATGTCACTTATCACTCCGCCTTACTACTTAAGCTCCCTGGGTTTATTGTTCATTAGCGGATTGAGTGGTTGTTCTTTATCTGATTCCGATGTCGTGTGTTTCCTTGTGAAAACATTTTGTTCTTCGTTTATGCATCTGCCGTCCATTACGAAATCCCGTTTGAACAAATCTTTTGTCAAAATATGGTGGGAAAAAATTGGTATAACAGGAATTTGTTCTCGACTGAATGCGCGGAGATTGATCTTGGTGTTTGTAAAATCTCAGAGGAAGTCCAGTGGTTTCGGTAATTGGCCTTCAGTGGAGTTCGTGCCACTGCAAGTGCTGGGCTGTTTAGACTACCCATGTGGTTCACGATGTTAAGCTTTGCTAATACTGATATGTTACAATCTTCTAGCGCAGCTGAAGGGTAATAAACCATTTAACAGGCTGTGTCTACAAAGCCACATGAGTCATGTTCCTCCCGTCTTTGCTGTGAACTCACTCCACTCCGTATCCGTTAATCCCAGGCAGGCTGGCCACCGATCCTGATGCATGAAGCTCTCTCAGTGTTGTTTTTTCAGCTTAAAGTGTTGAATTAAGTAACCATTGTAAGATAACCCCTTATTAAGATCAAATATTTTCTTAAGGTATTTAATCTGACTCAAATGCACCAATAATATGCCATGTAATTAGAATTATTAGACTGCCTTATTCATCAATCACTGGGGTCTTAACGTTGGACTACTTGCCTCCTTTGTTTCATCTTACCAATTTTTACCATTTGTGAAACGATAATAATCCCAAATGCTGGTAAAGCACATGGTATTAACGTTAGGTTTTGAAATCTACAGTGCGTTTTTTTTTTTGGTTTTTCAACACGCCCTCAGTTGGAGGTGCTGACTCCGTGGGTAATTCGGGGTTGGGAGCACCCACGTGTGCCGCGCAATCTGCACTTCTCATTGATTTTTTAACAACCACAGCAACAACATCGACACTCATCAACGAGTGTCGATGTCACTGGATAGGACATCAGCTGCTAGCTGCTACCGCTAATGTTGCGCACCTTCATGCTCACGGAACCGTACTGTTCCGAGGCGGGATGAGCAGGAACCGGTCACAAGAACAGTCGTTACCCCCTCACTTCTTCTCAGATTCCTATCAAATATAGATTCAATTTAAAAACCATCTTTGTAAGCTTGAAATAAGACAAAACTAACTTACAAGTAACTTTTCAGCAAAAAATATGAACTTGTTTGAAGCCAACCATTCTTAATATCGATAAAGTACTTTATAAATAAGTACTTTACCACTTAGACATTTTTCCCATGTTATATGCAAAATAATCTACCAATTGAACAAGTACTTTTTTTGTTAATATTAAGGAATTATTAATTGAAAACAAGCTCATATTTCTTGCTGAAAAGTTACTTGTAAGTTTTGTCTTGTTTCAAGTGTCCAGACATATCTGCACAAGAAACTAGACCAAAAATGCTTTCATATTCTTTGTGTGATTGTGTCATGTGATAACCAGTCCAGCAACGGGCCTGTCAATACGGAGCTCCCCTCTCCAAGCAGCCGAGCCTCAGCTTCATAGTGAACCCAACTCAGGACATAACACACACTTCTGGATTCTGTGTAATCACCTTCTCCTTTGCTTAATACCTGGAGAACAGCCACTTTCTGGAAACCCCGGCCTTGAAATGATATTACAGAAGCAATTTTGAAGCAATTTTACAGTAAGCCTCCAGTTTGAGAAATTTAATTATTGTTAAATTTTGTTCAGCGAGAATAGAAAACACCAGAGTGTTTGAGGTAACAAAATGTAGCACAGGTAGAGCTGAAAGACTTAATTTATCTTTTATAAAAGTTCAACTTTAAGAACCATTTATTATACACAAAAACAAACAACACACTCAAAACTGGTTCACCTCTCGGATCTAAAAATGCAGTCAGAGTTGCTAAAAGTATATTCTTCTGAGAAACAATCTTGGTTTCTCAACCTCGTTGGGAATGAACGCGACATCGTCCCACTTCAAAGTGCAGACGACTCTTTCCCCCGACCTCAGTCATCGTATCCGACACAGGTCGGCTTGTTCGAACCCGCTGAGACAAGCCGGGATAATTGCTGTGCAAAATCCTAAAGCCTTTTACAAAAAGAAAACGCTTCCCAGTCAATCCGACACTAACACGTCCTCATCAACGAGTGCTGCACAAACAACTCTAAGACCCAGCTTAAACTACTGGGAATTCAGGCTCCCAAGTTGATGAGACAAGCACTGTTTTAGAGTCTTTGGCTGACTGAGGGTTTAGTTATCTCTTGTAAAAACATATATATATTCTATTTTGTTTTTGAGTCTACTTTACTATGGCAAAATAAATAGTCCACCAGAAAAAATCTCTGAAACAACAGAGGTGACAGAGAAAAAAACTATTTTAAAAGACCAAGATAAAGTTCTCCTAGTGTCTTGATCTGTGTCTTCAAAAGAATATAGCAGTCATGCAGGAATAAAGTTTTGTTTTACCAAGATGGTTCCTGGATAGATTTTTCCTGAAACCCTAAAACACATTAAAAGGAACCATTGAAAGACAACGATTGTCTTTGTTAGGTAATGCTGGTATTTTCCTTTTTGTACAAAAATCCTTTCTCAATATTAATTTTCTAAGGACAACACAACATCAAACTCTTATTTTTTGTCCTCAGCTTCTCAGGATAGACTTACAAGTTTTGTTTTTTTTGGCTGACTCTTTGTCTTGTTGCTGCTACAACCTAAAAGTTCTGTCATGTCTTTGTAACTTTAAACTATTTTTTCGCACACACCAAATTTCATCGGGCTTTAGCTACCAAAACATCTTTGTGTTGTAGAGGTATGGATACAACTAGACTCGCTGTAGTACCATTTGTTAAGTTTTCAGCTGATGGGGTTTGCCTTCACACTGCACAATAAAAACCCTTTGAGAAACCTGTTGCTCTCCTCGCCCATGGTGGCACTGCACCACTAAAGGAAACGACACAAAAACCTCTGAAGAAGACAGAGCACAACGTCCTTCTTCACAAAATGCAAACAAAGATGAAGTGGCGTCAGATTTTAGTGGTTGTGTGATTCCTCTTTTGTCCTTGGTGAAAGACTCCCCACGAACACAAGACAAACAGGTTTGTTTTGGTTGTATTTACCCAGAGTGCCCTGCGCTGTAGTCAGCTTCCCTGATTTTGGAGCGATCTCCAGTCACTTGGCATCCATTATGCATTTGAACCGCACCCGAGTTCCCCTTCAACCAAACCGAGACGCAGGTTTTTAGGAGGACTACAGTTGGTGTTTTTGGTTCACTCCTACCCAAACAAACCAGACGGAGCAGAGTTAGACTAAAGCGGATGGGGTGTGAATGCACCCTAAGTACTGCCCACTGCAGAGTGGGACACCACAACAGAGATACTCTGATCCAGTCATCTAACCATCACAGTCTGGCTCTTGTTGGATTGTCCAAATCTTGCCAATTGGTCCCACTGGAAACATCAGCTTTGTGCTGGAAAAACACATATCACTTGCTGGCTGCTTTGTCTATTCCACCCACTCATTAACTTTACCAGTGAGTAGCCATAATGTTATGCCTGCTTGGTGCAGAATCATGCCTAAAACCTCTTAACTTTTGCCTCTAATCTCATCTCTGCAAGAGCATGTTTTCTCTCATCGGGGAACTAAGCAGCTCTTTGATTTTCTGTGTTAAGTCTCCGATGTGTCAGAGTCATCCCTCCCTGTTTGTTTGGGAAGAACATGTTATTTTTTTTACTAACAGAAGAGCAGTTCTAGAAGTATCTGTCCAGATGTTTGACTCCCTCTGCATTAGACCCAATACAGCCGATGCTCTACATTGTATCCTACATGCTTCATATGATAAGGAATAAAAACTCTTTATCGTCTTCGTTCTTCCTGCTTCCTCCTCTCAGACAGATCGGAGTCATTACCTGGGCCAACCTGCAGAACTAATAGGAGTAAATCATCTGGTTAATTCCCCGCAATTATTTACCCGCCACCTCAGTCTTTTTTCTTTTCTGTTTTTTTTATTTTTTTAACCAGGATCGTTTCAAGGCGCCGCTTTCCTCTGATGTGGCAGCCAGCTCGGCCTGTCGGGTGAGTTGACATGACACTCACAGCAATAAATTACTGCAGCTCATGATCAGTGATTATGTAGGTATGCAGGAAGACATCTTTGTTGTTGGGGGTTTTTTATGAGGAAAAATTGACTTGTAGCAGGTAAATTACGGGGGTCAGTTCCCACGTTGTCACGACTGTCGACGACTGTTTGTGGCCGCGTGACAGCTTTAACAATAGCAGCTCTCCTATCTCTGGTGTCAGTGGAGGCAGTTTATTATCGTCGTAAACATGTCGCTACATCTTTTGTGTAGACACGTACTAATCATTTGGTGCGATGCGACAAAACTGCTGACGACTTGGAAGGAGATCTGTTTGACAGATGTTGCTCCGCTGTAGCGCATTTGAATCTTGAAATGAATGCGAGGACCTGGTGAAAGTTTTGCCAGTTTCTCATACTCTGTGGGGACGATTGGAGGACATTTAATTGACTTTGCCATACTGGCATTTTCTAACAAATGGAAGAGTAATATTGTAAACAAATTTGTCAGCAGCAGCCACTAAAAGACGAACAATTAGATTATAGAAAAGTACTTTTAAATCACCTGTTGTCAAAGCAGGTGTGAAATGTTCACCTGGATGTGTGGCAGGACGATACGGAGCGTTCCCTAGTAGAACCAGGAAAGGCCCAAACTACAAGACCCAAAATGCAGAAGGAGCAAAACGGGATCGAAAGATGAACACAGTAATGTTTTGCATGGAGCTCGGATTCAGACATTAACGACGATTTCTGTTAAAGCTGTTCGAGACTAGAGCTGAAAATGTATCAATATTTATAATTACAGATTAGTTTTTGTTTTAAAAATCCGAAACACAACTAAACCGGTGGTGTGACCTTTCATGTCTTACACACACTGTTTTTTAGGGACGTTGGCGACACCTTAAACTGGCGCAAGTTACTCCACAAGTTGTTGCTAGGCAACGAAAGAAAGAGAGCGCTAGTTATGGTTATGGTTGTGATGGTGTGTTTACACCAAACACATTAACGCAGGCCAAAAACGCATCTGATGCTTCAAGTTCAACGCGTGTGCCCGTTGAAAGGTCGTGGTGCGTTCACACCAAACGCGTTTTGAGCATCAGGCGCTTCTGGTTTACAGTTAAAGTCTATTTGGAGGTGCGTCAAAATCGCTCTAGCTGTTGCTTGCCATGGCCAGCCTAATTGTTGGCGCTCCAATAGAATAGAATTGTGTGCCTCACTTTTCGGAGTTTTATCAATAAAACCATTTGAAAACTCAGTCTCCACATGTCTATGCTTCATAATTAAGCACTGCTTTATAAGAAGCATAAACGTGAAAATGTTATTGAATTATTTTTTTGCCAAACATTGTAAATACGCATGCGTCTCGTCTTCAAAACACACACACAAAAAATAAAACAAAACAAAAAAATCAGAGGCCTTATCGTGTGCAATCTGTGGCAGTGTGTTGGAGCGTCCTTCGTTCCTTTGTGCGATCTGCCACAGCTTGTGTCGGCCGGCAGATCGTATCAAGCAAATGTGGCGGCTTGCTGTGCTTTACATGCTGCGAGACAAAATAGGACGAGGAGCGTTTGGCGATAAAACTGTGAGGGATTAGACGTGGTTTTGGCGGGCCATGGCGGCTCGCTATCAGAACGGATTTTGTAGAAGAAAAGGAATGACAAGAATGGGAGGATGATGGACGAAACGGCCTGAAGGAAGGGGTTGGGGCGCTTAAGATGGCAGAAGAGCGGAGTAGTCGGGGCGGGTTCGGAGGGGTTGTCATGCTTGGTAGATGTTGCCTCCTAATTTCTTGCCCTCTTCCTCTGCTTCCATGCTCTGCTCTTCGCCTCCTCCTCCTGCCAAATGAGCAGAGTGTCACTCACATCCTGAACTTGCTAAGGAAACAGAGTGGAATGATTGGAGCTGTCAGTCACATTAATGTGCTGTTTGCCACAGGAGGAGCAGAGAGAAATGTGATATTTAAAGTTGTGACGTTGTCGGAGGCAATAGTTAGGCCACGTTTATCTCCTCTCTGACTTGGAAAGCAATACTTAAGAGGCAAAAGCAAAACAGATGCCAAAACTTCCATGTGAAGCAGATGAAGATTCACTTTAACGCGTTTATTTAACGTGAATATTTGAGGAAATATAGGTCACTGAATCAGAATGTGTTTGTGATAACTACGGTAGCCGATGTGTTCATGTCCACCAAACCTGAGAACAGGTTGCAGGATCGGTTCAGCTGGACTGACACAATACGTTCAAGCACTTTTTCTTTCATTATAGTCAGAATTTATGAGCTGCTGTCCCACTAACATGAAAAACATGAAAACAACAATAAAAACAAACGACAGGGTGAGGAACTAAACTAGAAATGCATATGGTGAACTGGTGTGAGATTAAAGCAAAAGTATAAAGTTTTATTGTCTTTTTAATTAGAGTTAATTACCTACAGAAAAAAAAAAGATGATTTAAAAACCAGAAAACTAAACATGAGACGCCCAATTGCTGAGAGTTTAATGCAAACGGCTTTTGAGAGTTGAACTGAAAACACAACATTGTTCTTTCCTGTTAAAGAAACATGTTGGTTTTTTTTTTTTTTTAAAGTGAGGCTATATTTTAAGTTTATAGGCAACAAAGTTTTTTTCTGCTGTAGCAAAATCTTTGTTGATCATAAATCCAGACTCGTTGAGCCCGGAGGGTGAAGCTAACATCCTGAGAGGAGCTTAGAACGAGACGCACCACCAGGTGGAAACAAGGCTGAAAATGTTATGTTAGTTTATGCAAACTCTATTTCATGACTCTAAATCTGTCGCTGGCTTGCACTGGGGGGTTATTTCAGACAGAACCTGATGATAATTGATACAAGAAATAAAAGTAGGAGATGGTGTACCTGTAATGATCAACCCCTGAAGAACATGTATTGAAAGTGGAACATATAAATTGCTTCCAGTTCCAAAATAAAAGTCGGAAAACATAAAAATCAGTCTGCTTTTACATTTTATTTTATTTTGTATTGGACAGCTACTCTAACCACAAATGGTTTATATGTTCTGTTCCAGTTTGGGTTCCACACAGGAATATCATCGGTGGCACAACATGTCTTGCTTCCATTTCCTGGGTAAATACTAATTAACTTCTGTGTCAATAACTCCCAGCTGTAAACATGACAACAGTTTAAAGTTCACATGGCGTCCAAATGAACCACTAGGACTTTCTTTGGGATCTGAGTTATTTTTACGTAGTAAAAAACACACTTCAACCTTTAGTTTTCCAGGACTAGAATTTAGCTTTGGCCTCCCAGACTAACTTGTTTAAATTTTTACTGAATAAAGACACCAAGGAAGTTACAGTGTCTTCTGCGGGTAAGATATTTACTGCCCAAAACCTTTTAAACACAAGCTAACTTTAAGAAAGCTGGAGGTAATAAACCTACAAAGTGTTGTTTAGAACAGATAATAGTTCAATTTGGGCCTCGATTTTTTTCCCCTGCCTGTTACGTTTTGTGACTGTTCATTATTTAGTCACATGACCATCAAGAGACCAGCTAAGGTCCTGAGTGGCAGCTAGACCGGCAGAGGGGCTAATCCCTGGTCCACACGGTAAAATTTTTAAATTGTCAGCCGATTTTCAAAACCTGAGAGACCCCACACATAGAAATTACTTTTTTTCTTTTTAGATATAACAAATTTGGTCGTGCAGTGTGTGGTGTCGAGTAACACACTGATTTCATTCACCAACATTTAGATGTCAGACGAGAAATCTCGTAAATTCTCCCGAGTCCAAACGTAAATTCAGAGTAAACAAACATGGCCGACTGGGAAGGAGTTTGTGGACTGTATTATGCAGAGGAAAGACAACACAAAGGTGTCTACAACGATCACTGGACTTTCTGGTGACATTTTGTCTCCTGTGTTATTTGGATTCTCTGTTTTTCTGTCACCTCGCTCTCTGATTGGCTACACGTCACAGCGTTTAGCCAGCATTCTCTTTTCCTCAGGAAACGCCACACCTGATGTCACATTGTGACATCAGGTGAAGACAACCTGACATGTTGAACAGCGGACCAACATCCTTCTAAGGACACCAGGTCAGGGCAGGAACACCTCTTAAGATTATCTTTGTAGCCATCCCTAATCAGGGCGTCCTTAAGATTGTCAGAAGGAGGAAATCAAAAATAGGCATAAAATCTTGCAGAATGAACTCGGCATAAGTTACAAAAACCTACAGTGGAGTACAAGTAGAGCCTAGACCGATATCTTCTGAATGGAAGATATCAGACTTTGCTTTCTGTAGCATTGATGTTACATCCAACATGTGTTGTGCTTAACAATGAGTTCAACCAGCAAAATGTTGACTTTAAGCGTCTTCTTTTAAGATGAAACAGCATTAAGGATAAACTGAGGAACTTTGTGGGGGAAAATCAGAACATATTCCTCAGGTTTCTGCCTTTCAAAGGACCAGATGAAGCTGTTAACCTGCTTGGAGCTACGCCAGCACCTGCCAGAAACCAAGACAGATAGACAAGGAAGGGGGGGGAGGAAGAGATGATGCATGTGAAGGTTATTGGCTTTAAGAAAGTGTAATTAATGTTTCACAAGCTCTGCCTCTTTTCCCCTCCGGGCGAAACCTCTCGTCTTCGTTTCTGTTAGAAATTAAATGATACTTCTGTTGTCTTTCGTCGCTCCCTGCCCTTCTGTCATCCCGCCCGTCTTTCCGCAAACTTTTAAGGGATTAAACTCGAGCGGGCTGGCTGGTAGTTATGTCTGCGGGTTGGACTCCTTGGGTTTCATCCGAGGCCTGCTCGTCTCCCCGAGGCGACACGAAGATGTCAGCGTCTGTCAGCTTCTGTCTGTCATCGGAGGCCTGTCAGCGCTCTGCCTCGGCTCTCGTCGCTTGGAGTTTCCTGCAGGCCTCTGATCTGAGACACCAAACTAGCCTCTCAAAACCCTTCACTCCACTTCCCTCACCCCTCCTTCACAGCCGGTACCTTATGGGACACACGCAACAAGCGCAAGGTCAAGGTGTCCGTCATGTTTCACTGTGCCGGATCTGAACGCGAGTGGCGTCGGCGTTTTTTGCCGGCGCATGAAAGCCGGGGCGTGTCACCTCGCCTGTGTGTGCGTGTGTTGCGAACGCGAGGCAGGGTGTTTTTGAGTGACAGCGTGAGTGAGGTGCAGCCAGGCGGCGGCTCTTTGTAAGAGTGCACCTACCTTCTCTTCTCGCAAGTCCCTCCCGGCAACAAACTGTCACGGCTGACAGCCCTCACAAAAGAAGGAGCGAGAAGGGAGGCAGGAGGTATGGGGGGATTAAAAAAAAAAAGTTTAAGAGATGAAATTAAAGCAAAGAAGGGAACCTGACAGCACCTTGAGAAGAGGCATTGTCTGTGAGGGGAAATATATCTGTGCGAACAGGCTTTGATCAGTGGAGGATGAGAGTAGGGGAAGAGCTCGCAGAGCCGGATCCTAAAGCCCACTGAAAAAAGGCGAAGAGAGGAAAAGAGAGAGAGCGAGAAGACAGGAACGAGTCTCACAATTACTTTCCACTCAGGGCCAGACTATAAGCAGTTCGCTCACGAAGAGCGGCTTGAGTTTCTCTTGGTGGCGGTGTTAGGCTTACTGGTGCAGGTTTTCTTTCTTCTTGTCACCTGACACAGTGGAAAATTGGTTAAGACAAAAATGTCTGGTGACTGGAGAAGGATGACTGGACACTAGAAGGGCAGGTTATAAAAAATAATAATAAAAAATCAGGTGTTTTTCCGAAAAGGGAACACACTACACCTTATTGCTACCAGTTTCGGATGACATTGATGCTCTTCAGTGTGGATGTAGTTCATTCAGGATGTGATATATCAGCCTGGCCATCGCATTAAATGCTCGGTTTTAGTTTTGTTTCACAGCTCTGTCTGGGCTTTCTTCAATTGACTTGGATTCCCTCTGGTAGAATTTCATCTGGGCCAACCAGTGAACAGAATGATAAGTTGTGAATGACGACGTTGTGTGTCTGTGCTATTTTACAGTTATAGTCCGGTTGTAGTTTTAGCAATGGCAGTGGAGGAAGTGAACAAAGTCGTTCAGCCTGTGTTGGCCACACTTCCAAATATTGAATTAGCATTAACAGACGCCTCGTTCAGGTGAGAGCTTCTCTCTGCACAGTGGAGAATGATTGTTTACAGCACAGCAAATTTCTGGTAAGCTTCATAACATCAAACTGGTGCGTTACATAGGTTGAAGCCAGACGTTAGGGATTGGGTAATATTTAAAACCTAAACAGAGACCAGAAGCAATTGTTTCTCAGCAGCCAAGAGTCCAGACCCTCTGTATGAAACAAAGCATACAACAGGGGCCGGGTTTTTTCCAGGCTACAGTGAGTTAAACTTTAGAACAGGGGTCCCCAAACTTTTCCTGTGAGGGCCACATAACTTTTCCTTTCTCTGGTGGGGGGCCGGAGTCAGTTTGTAACAGAAAAAGTGTGACATTTGCAGGAGTGCCTAAATGTAAAAATATATTGTTTTCTAGAAAGCACAATCAAATAACATTCTCTGGGTTCTTCACAGAAAAAAATCCAGTAAGGATTATAGTCTGTATTTTCCGAACTATGAGCCACAACCCCAAAGTTTATTTATTTTATTTTTTTAATAAACCAGTAAACATACACATATAAGCCGCAGATATCTCTGCCGCTCCAGGTTTTCCACAACTATGCAGCAGCAGCAGAGGGGGGCGGATACCCAAAATTAGAGTCATAATAGGTCAATTGAATATCACATTTATTAGGGTTGAAAAAGAAAAAGTTGCCAAGATTAGATTTAACAGAACTGATTACGGTAGTTTCCGAACGGTAACTGTAACAGTAAAAGTGCTGATCCTTCGTGTTGCTACTAGCATGTGCTAACTCAGTGGTCCCCAACCTTTTTATTACCACGGACCGGTCAAGACTTGGAAATTTTGTTGCGGTCCGGGGCTGGAGTACGGAGCGGGGAGAGAACAGTCAGATCAGGCTTCTGCATATTGGTGTTGCCACTAAATCCTGAATATGCCCTATTTGGGTTGTCTTGGCTCTTTTATCGCAGCCTGTGGGGTTTTCCCTGACTGGGAACGAGAATACAACCTGCTGAATGTGACGGATAGCCAATCAGAAAGTGTGGTGACGTAAGAACAGAGGGGAATCCCAAACAGCTGACATATCGCGCAACTGAGAGTCCGGTGGATTTCAGAGATGATATGTGGAAATGTTTATTATTATATGTAAAGGTCAATATTATGTTTATTCAGTTAAAAATGTTAACTATGAAAAAACACGAATCGGTTCGTGTTGCTCCTGCCTTGGACACACGAACCGATCGAACCTGTTGTACTTTTATCAGCTCTGTGGTCACAGAGGTTTGGAGAATCGGCCGACATTCTTAAATCTTGCCGTCTAAACCAGACTTAAGATTCACAAGCTCTACTCATCTCCTCTCGACCACTGCCCAAACGCTCTGACTCTGGTCGCTATGGTAACGTTTATATATCCCTTCAAAATAACAGATGCGCCACGAAAATGAACATTTTACTTTCGTGAAAATTTTAACTCACGATAATGACTAATGGGAGCCCTGAGCTTGTTTCTCTGCAACGAGACATCAGGGAGTGATGAGAGACAATGACACCCGAGCTGTGTTGCTTGAGCACAGCGTGCTCGGTCTCTATGTGGTAATCTTGGTCGCCGCATGTTACGCAGAGCGGCTTGTAACGTTTGACTCACCGACCGGTCCGGGATAAATCCATTCTCCTGTCTCTTCTCTAGGACTTTTCCTCTTTGCAAAGAAACTTTCCAAAGACCTCTTATCTGTTTCTTACTCATGTTGCTACTTGTGGGCTCAATGTTGGCGCGTAAGTAACCGAGACTTCCAATGATTCACTTCCTGCTAAAGAGCCCCCAGGTGGTTGAAGAAAAATTCACATATAAACGGCTTATAGTCCGGAAAATACGGTAAATGAAAAAATAAATAAATAAATAAAAATCTGAATGCTTTCTGGTATTGTTCAGGGGGCCGGACCAAATGTGGAGGCGGGCCAGATCCGGCCCGCGGGCCGTAGTTTGGGGACCCCTGCTTTAGAAGATAATAGGATAACAGCCAAGTTTCTCTGTTTTATTCCTCTCTAAAGCCTAAATTTACCTGCCACTGTAAATACTGAATTAGCAAATTTTGAGAATATCACAGTTATCATAAGGGCCTACTTTGTGTCAGTGTAAAAAACGCAAATCATATTAGCTGCCCTAAATATGCTAATTGCAAATATAAGAAAAACTAAAATGTCAGCCCTGTAGCTTTTTATCTGCCTTTGCAAAATTCTGCTTATCTGTAGAGCTGCGTAATGACTGCTGTTAATCACAACAGAAAGGTTCAGGTTCACATGAGAAAAGTAATGTACATTTCTGTAACACCATCAGTATTGTTGAGTAAATTATACCCCAAAACTACTACTCATTAAAATAAATAAAAAATAAAATAAAGGATGACAAGTTGAAGTTATATTTATACAATGGCTCATAAAATGGGAAAAAAGTAACATGAAGGGACCCAATCAAAAGGTTGTAATATTTAATCATCAATGAAATATTCCTTAAAATATTAGAACTGGGGACTTGTCCTTCAATTTCTGAGACATGTTAAACTTGCCTCCATCCATCACTAAAACTTGAGAGAGAAATAAACAAAAATTAAATATGGCAAGACTGAGCGTTGTAACCCATGTTCTACCATGCAAATACTGATGATGATTAAAATTCACCCAACAAATATTTTACTGCCAAACACTGACTTGGGTGGAAATTACCCAAACATGTACCTGTTGAAAAAAAGTGCAGTGGGAGCAGAAAAACATATAACTAATTAGTTGAGAGAGCAGCCTGAAGCCACACAAAACAAGCTACTCAGACAGCAGCAAAACAGCGGTGGGTGGTGGGCGCTCTCTCAAATATTAAGCTGAATTCAGCTATTTTGAATATGTTTTAAAGGGGGAAAAAAACAATCTCTTATGATACAGTGCAAATGTGTTTTTTTATAGCTCGTAAACAGAAACTGTAATCAGCTGAATATCAGCATCAGCCTGGTCACAACTTCAACTTCTCTATATCTGTGCTATCTATCTGTGCTTCTCTATAAAAATTCTCTATAAAAATTACACACCTTAAGTAATCCATGTTTTCCCAGGAACAAAACAAGTGTTGAGGTGCAGCAGAGGAGGAGAAGGAGGAGAGGCGAGGTAAAAGAGGAAGTGTCAGGAGAGAGACCTTTGAAACACATGAAGGAGAACACAGAGAATGAGGAGCTGGAGGCAGGAAAAGGGGGAGATGGGGCAGGAGGTGGGGGGGACTGCAGGAGATTATCACTTTGATTTTGTGATTCTGTGTGGTGGGGGGTGCTGCAGCCCTGCGTATATGAGAGGGGAGGGTGAGGAGTGGTGATGAAGGACCGCTCCAGTGGCCCTCAATGCTGCGGGAACACTTTGATAGACAAAGCAGCGTGCTGAAGGGGAACCTCCTGCTGGCAGGATCTGAGCAGGCTGTTTACAGAAGATCTTGTCAGATCCAAAGCCCTGCTTGCCCTGCTGTATGGAAAACACTTGGCCTTTGATGTCTCTCTCACTTTTTAAATTTCTTTCTTATTCTTGTTTTCTCCCCGTTTCTCTGTGCTGCTGCCGCTCCCTCCTCTCTCATTGGTGGTTGACACATATCAGGCTCTGCTTTGCATTATTCAGTTTGAGCCTGAGGAGACATAATGTATTCTGCTACAAGATTTGGGATACAAGTCCACAACATTCATTTTACAGATGCCAACTGAAAGGCAGTGTGTGTGTGAGTGAGTGTGTGTAAGGCTGTATAAATGCATGTGTATGTGTTGTACAAAAAAAAGTAAAACATTGAATGATGTTCATACTGCAGCTTGAAGTCACCCAAATCAGATTACTTTTTGTCCTTACGCGACCTGTATCTGAACTTTTCATGACAGTGTGAGCAACACAAACGAGACCCAGGCCTCCTGGATATGTGCTCAGAATCCGATACATATCTGATCTTTTCACATGTGAGTTGTGTCGGTACGGCCAGGTCACATGTACGTCATTGATACTCGACAAAAGTCATTATTTGAGAGTGAGAAGAAAAAGGACAACCGTGGCGGACTATAATGAGGATTAAGTTCTTAATGTGCTGGCTCCGGTTGGACAACAACTATAAAATCAGAAGTTTTGCTCCAACATTAGCATCCATGTTTACTTCCGCCAGCACTGAGCACACTCGCTACATGTGACGTTTCTGCGTCCTCTACTGTGCATGCGGGAAACTACTGGGTTGTTTGTGAACAACCGTGCAAAAAAAAATCTGATGATTTCACAAAAAAATGGGATTGAGCATCAAATGTGAACATAAACCTTGATGTTGAGTCCATGCCTTTTGGTCCCTGGGAAATGCAAATCCTCGCAAACATAGAACTAGAATAAATCTGACCCTTGCCAGATTGGCTGAATATAAAAGAGACCTTAAGTGTTGAAATTGCATAAAATCTGTATTTATTCTTGTTTCTCAGACTTGTAAAATAATCTTCATTGATGTCACCATAACTACAGTTTCCCAGTTCATCGCCCGTCGCTGCAGGTGGATGATTCTGATTCTTGTGTTGTGACCTCTTGGTACGTCGTCACATTGGGTCCTCCTTCTCTTCGGCACTATAAGAACTTTCTCTTTCTCCTAATTTCTGACTTCAGTATGCCGAGAACCAATCATATACAGAGAAACTGACAAATTGAAAATGTCAGCTCACATGAAAGAATGACACCCAGTTAACTATATATTTCATACATGTAGTCTGTTGAGAGAGAAAGGTACTCTCTACATGCATGTGATAAATTTATCAGGCCCAAGGTAATATTTCTCTCACACCAGTTATGCTAGTTCCTAGTAATCACTGTTTACTGTTTGACCAAATATCAGCCAAAGGCATAAACATTCATTCAAAGCTAATGTTTTAAAATTTATAACTACTGCGGTCACTCAGACAAGAGGAAGACCAGCAGCTTGTAAAAAACCTACTGTCTCTTTTACTACTACACAATATCACTAGTAAGGTAAAAGTAAAGCTGGATTAGTTTTGCTATTCCAGCCTTTGGTGAAACATGAAATAATTCAGCCCTGGGTTTATTTAACACACTAAATTATGAGTTTAGCTTTATATCCTTGGGGTTCCATCACAAAAGACGAATAACCACGAACACGTACATCTTGTGAGTAGCTAAATTAGAGCAGTCAGTTAATCTGGTGTAAATGTTTTTGGATGATTGGAAGTTAAACTCTCCTGAGAGTAAATTGGAGTTAAATTCCAAGAATAGGTGAATCTGCAAATACTGAATAAGTTCACTGTTTAGTCAAAGAGTGAATGTTGGATAGCTAGCAGTAGCTTGTGCTAACTACATGGAGTACAAACAAGTTCTCTGGTGTGAACTAAAGTCATCAACACAAACCTCTGATAGCTACTTTATTAAGCAGCATATTTTTGTTGTTGTTGTTTCATTCCATGGAAGAGACTGAATGAAGTCCGATCAGCTTAAGTAGATTCTTCTGTGACAAACCAAACTGGGTCGCACTGTTTTACTGCTGACATCACAAATGTCATCTTTGTATTTTATTTATTTTTGTTTTCCCATTAGTTCATTGTACGCATCATGTGGCTTAGCTAATTTAAAAAATAAAAGGTGTGTGCTCCTACAAAACAAAAGGGGAACAACACAAAGCCAAAATATGTTTCACGTTTAGCGAGTCTGCTGATGTTTACTTGTAGTTTGGATAAAACTGCCAAGAAGATCTGGAACGCTGCATCTGAAATGTAATAAATAACTTCCAGTCTTTCAAGATAAAAAAAAAGACTTATGGACAAAAAAAGAGGGAGCCAAATATAAATAATACCTTTGCAAACTAATGGTGCACATGTTATTAAAACAACAGATCTTTCTGTTTTACGATTGATTTATACTGCCTGTGATTTCCCTTTAATCCATTGACATTATCTGCACTGGATTTATGGACCATTAGCTGCATGAGAAGCAGGAATGTAAATGAGGTGTAATAAATCAAGTCAGATGGAGCATTTGGAGCGTAACAAGTTACTTGCATTTATGTGAATGCCTCTGTAGCTGCATTCGGATAATCAGGTCCTGCTGCCTTATTATTTGCCTTTGTCTTTGCATCAAACTGTAAAAGAAAATGTTGATTAGTGCCTAAAAAAAGGACAAAACTTACTCTAGTTGAAATCTTGGTAGTAAAATTTCTGCAACTGACACTTCCTGTTTTTTCCCAGGTCAGTTGTTTTGCATATATCTCAACATCACGCAGCTTTTTTTCTTTCCTTGGAAAAAAACTTGTGGTTTCAGCTTTGTATGCAAATATTTCCCATTAAAAGGCAACTCTTCTATCCGAATGTCTCATTTTTTGCTGCCGCATTGGGAAATGAAAGAATGTTTTTTTGTGTGGGATTGTCTGGAAAATGTGCAAAGAATCAGTTTCTGGACTTTCTCCTCGGCTGCTCATTTCACACTTGGACTTCGCAGCGGGAGCTTCCTGTCTGTGGCCGTTCTCGTTATTTTTAGAATTAATGCCACGTGGTTGTTTATGTATAGTGAAAATTTGAGGTCTGGAGGGAATTTTATGGATATGCAGCCCTTTTACATGCGCTAGATATTAGGTTTTATGAAACAGCACACAGTTTAGTGAAAATAAACTTTTTTTTTAATCTGTTTTTGCGTTTTTCTCAGTTAAATGTTTCAGAAATTTGAATATCAGACTAAGGCAGAGGTTCCCAAACTGTGGGGCGCCCTCGCTAGGGTGGGTGCCGTGCCATTGCAGGGGGGGCCCGGGAAGCCGTCTGGATGAAAAAAAACAAAAACAAAACATAAACGCTGTATGCGCTGGGTTTTTACCTTAGAATGGCCAACTCTCTGTTATTCCTCTGTCAATTTGATACAATAGGGGCTTTCGCACTTCCCATATCTGTGTCCTCTGTCACTTTTATCAGCAGTTAAAACTGTTTAATCCGTTAACATGTCGTAACCTGTTTTTCCGAGCCGCCTTTAAACGCAACATGAGCACTACGACGCTCGCGCTGGGTTTACACCTGTGCGGCAGTGAAGGAGACCTGCTGCTCCTGTGCAGAGCTACGCAGGTTTGTGTTAGAATCATGGCAGCAAACCAGCAAAACGTAAAGAACTTTTCACAGTTTTTCCCTCCAAACTAACCGACTGTTGAGTAAAGCTGGTGGATACAGGTAAAGTTAGCTAAAAGATGACTAGCTAGCTAATATCAATACAACACCTTAAGCTTGTTAACAAGTAGCTTGTAGGCTACTGGTGTTGTCTGTGTTCAGCTACGATTCATTTTGCCCCCAAAAAAGTTGATTCCCCCCCCTTGTTCGTCTGGAGCCGGGGCTGAGTATAACAGGGAGTCTATAAGAATCCACCCCCCCTTCGCTCACACACATCGTTCAACCAGACAGCTATTTGTAAGCCATAGGGGGCCCAGAAATAGTTTGGAAACCACTGGGGGGGGGGCCCAGGAGAAAAAGTTTGGGAACCACTGGACTAAGGTGTGAGAGAGTGGATACAAGAGACAGTTTTCAAATTATTTTATTTATTGAGTAAAAGTGTGAATCAGTCATTTCTCTGTAGCAGCTTTAACAACTGTCTCCTGTCCTCTGCTAAGTCTTTTATTTTATCTAAACTTTGTTTCTCTCTTTGTGGAATATTTGGACTTTCTCGACTTTGATTAGATCGCTCCAAAATCTTGTTTTTTGACCATTCACAGACAGACTTCCTGGTCATTGTAATACCTTAACCCTTGTGTATACAAATGGGGTCCAACCGACCCCACACCTGTATCACTTGTATCGATTGCCTCAGTCCTCACACGCACAAGGGTTAAGGTCACAAACTGATTACTGGACATTCTCCTCAAGAGTGTTTTTCCATCCAACCAGCTCTTAGACCCATTAGACCTTCTGAAGTCCATCAAGATGAAGGAAGAAGATCATTTAAAGCTGCATTACGTAACTTTTACACAATATGTTTTATCCATATTTATTACAGCTACCACCATGTTGTGAAACTTTGGCATGAGAAAGATAATCTGTAAAAAAACACAAAAAAGAAAAAAATAAACTCCTGCACCTCCTCCAGCGCTGCCATTGGTGGGCTGAAAAAATGCACAACTCCCAGTCAGAAACAACCAGTCAGAGCCAGGAGGAGTGTCTTAGCGCTGTCAATCACATTTGTGTGTGTGCTAAATGTGCTAATGGCAGAGAAACAACTTAAGAAAAACTGTTATCTGCCATTATCTGTGGCTATGCTAATTAACATAGCAGGCTATGTTGTGGTGAACCAGCTAGGGGAAGGAGTTAAGCACAAGACTGATCGACAGCACCAAGACCCTCTTCCTGGCTCTGATTATTCGTTTCTGACTGATGTATTTCTGCATTTAGTTCTGGGAGCAAATGAGTTTATTTCCTTCACAGATTATGTGCCGTATATTGTCATGGCAAAGATCATTTGAACAAATATGGAAAAAAAAAACATATTTTTAAAAATAAAAGTTACATACTGCAGCTTTCAGTAAGTTGAGCGGTAGGGGCTCTAAGGATCTGACTTGTTTGTCCAGCCTGTCCCACAGATGATTCAATTTAGAGCTGGAGAATCTGAAGGCAAAGCCACAAACTCCTTGTTGTGTTCCATAAACTATTCGTGAACTGCTTTGATTTGTGGCAGTGAATGTTGAGTCAGTTGCCATCATAAAAAGCATTTCCTTGAAACAGAGCACATGATTTGCAAAAGTGCTTAAGCAGGTGTGGTGACAAAATAACATCAACGTGGATAATCTAAAGTTTCCTAAAATGACTTTGCCCATCAGGGATCATTATATACTTGACCAGGTGTATATGACCTCAAAGACTTCCAACTACTTTTAACCAACTCTTTGGAGCTTTGGGGAAATCTGGTATTTTCAGAGCAGATTGGGATCAAACAACCCCAGAAGTGGCAAATACACAGCTGGATGTCACAGCGGCTACCGACGCCTAGCTCTCTCCTCAACCCACAGCCAACCATGTCGCCTACTGCCTACCACCCTCCCTTGTTTGTGGCATGATGGTGTGGGCTTTGTTGGAAAGTGCAGCTTGAAGTTCCTCAGAGTTGACAGCCTGCTGGGCTTTGTTAGCATGGCGATGATCTATTGGACAGAGACAGATGGGGAGATGGAGCAAGAGACGGAGCAGATAAACGCAGAGAGGCAGAAGAAGAGAAAGGGCGGAGAGTGATTGCTCAGGGGAAGCTGAATTGGACTATCTGTCCAAACAGAGTCTATGGAGTAGAAAAACAGGGCGGATTTTGACTCAATCGCTCAAATGTTTCAGTCGCCTGCACACAAAAGACTTGACTTCTGCCGATTCCCCTGAGCCATTCCGCTCAATTGCTGGACAATTGGCTTTGAGCGAACTCCCGCCCCGCGCTCCCCCTCCCTCATCTCGTAACCCTTCCTACCCTTTCTGTCCCTCTTGTCAGTCTGTATCTCTTCAGCGTACACTGCTCATAGAGTTTCCTGCACAAACCCTGCCTCTCCTCCACAGCGTTTCTACACGGTCTGCACGTCAAGTGCAGTACAGATTAGACTCTGAGACACATGACATCAGTTCAAACAAGGAGACAAGAATAAGATTAGACGCATGATTCAATGCGAAGAGGTCAGTGAGAAAGAGTCCCCTCCCCCCTCAGAGGGACTCACAGATACCCTTCATCCCCACCTTGACCAGAGCTAATCGCAAACATATGATCAGTGCTCCTCCTGTGGCGGAACGACGTTTTCCCCGCTCGCCACTTTCACCCAGATTCAGCCTAGTCACTATCAAGCCCCAATCAAAACAGTAATGTGAAGAAAGCCAGGGCCCGCCACTGCAGTGGGGTGGCTCCAATTGAAAGTGACAGCTTGACACATAATATGGCACCCGTAATGTGATTAGGCCAGCGTAGCACTCTCTTCTTAAACTCCCACATCCCAAAGAGCGAGCCTCCCCGTCCAACTCCGCCAAACACACTCAGGCTCTTCGCTCTGAGAGAGGATGGGAAGGGGGAGAGGGTGTGCAGAGAGGACCGTGTTGTCTCCCACTTTAGTTTTCAGTTGCGATGGCTCACGCTTTGAGACGAATTGAGATGATGCCGCTGTTGAATCATAACCCCCTGGAGGAGAATTGCAAACACATGTAATGGGGGAGGCGTGAGGGAGGGGTGAAAGGAGAGGCTTTCTGGGTTTAAAAACGCATCTGTGCCAAGAACAGAGGAGCTGAGTGGGTGAAAGTACACAGCAGTATGGATTGGATCAGCCATTATCAGAAGCAAAGCTGGCCGGGGGTTCGTCTTGTCAATCTGTGTGATGAAGATGAGCGGTGACACAACAATGATATCACCCGCAGCTATCCTTGACAGAGCGGGGAGGTGAAACGCTAAGGAATATCAGAGGAAATAACGGCGGATCCAGATGGAGCATTAATGATTGCAGTCGACGTAGCTTCAGAAGGGAATGGCTTTTCGGTCTTTGACCATGTTGTGAGGCCCCTTCAGTGACAGAAAAGTGAAACAGCAGAAGGATCTAAGCTTAAGCTGAATGCAAATGGACTTTTGAGTCGAGTCCAGCAGGAAATTCAATAAAATACTGCAAGAGTCCAGAGTTGCGAGTGAAAAATCCCATCATTTTCAAAGCGGGATGGAGAAATGAAAAAGAGTTATTGTATTTGGCAATGAGAGGGAGGAACATGAGCTCAAGGCTGCGTTTCCAAATGAGCCATTGCAGATTGAGAGATTTTGGCGAGGAAGGGGGGAACTGGTACACATGTCTCTGAGCCTTTACCAATCACGTTTTCCTTCCTCCAGAGGAATTCCCTCTCATGTTCCTGATGACAGAATGAAAGATGCCGAGACGGACTTGTGCAGGAACACAACTTGTGAAACGAACAGATGAGGGATCTAGCAGTTGACAGGGAATTGGACATCCAAGCGAGTCTACGTCTGTTTGCCAAGCGCCGTTAAAGTGGAAGGCTGCGGATTTCCAGAAACAAGGGTCATTTCTCAACAGTGTTTAAAAATGTGTCGACAAGCAGGAAAGCTGACGTAATCTGCCAAGTTTCTCGCCAATGTGTGTGCTTCCAAGTGAAAAAAAATCTAGATATATATTTGAATGTGGAGCCGTGCCCCGAAATATGCCCCATGACAAGATCAAATGAGTGTTTTGAACCAGCCCCAGAATCCCTTGCTTTCTTCCATCAAGATGTATTTTTTCTGTTTTCTCCAGACTCACATCTCCGTGACCCTCCTCCCCAGCCTTTTAGCTTAAGAAAAGCCTGTCAGAGGAAATCAAGTCAGGCTGAAGATATAGTTGAACGGCTGTGACAGCCTGAAAGCAACTCAAATGGGTCTATAATGAGTCTAATAATGGTGTGGGTAAGCATAATTTAGCAGGGCTGAGGCCCCCGGTAGGGCCGACGGACCAGAGGAGAATGATGACTGCGGCGCTGGACGGCAGGTCCGTGACGGGCTTTCATTTCCTGATGATGAGACGGGGCTGGAGCAGAAGGTGGACAAGCTCCGAGGCTGCCAGTCTCTCCGCGGGACGAGCCCCGGGGGCTGAGCCGCGGCCAGACCTGCTCATCACGGAGCACCGAACTGGAAAATCGCACATGACTAGTTGCTTCCACGGGGGTCTCGGATGGCTCGGCGGCGACCCTGACTCCTTTGAAATAGAGAACCGAGTGACCTCACACCGCTTGCGGAGTACATGCTAACAGTATCTCTCCTTGCCAAAGCGCGCGATATGTGTGCAATGTTTGTGTGAGTGTGTGTTTGTGCGCATGTGTGTGTGTGAATGCATGCATCAACATGTAGGAACTGATGACAGGCTATAACCACAGGCTAATCATCCACACTCCCCAGGGATATGACTCCTTCCGGACAGGACAATCAAAAGTCTCTTGGCAAAAACCAACAGAGCGGCGTAAACAAGCACAATTGCACACAGGCGAAAGTGCAGCACAGATTCGTGTCCTTGTTTGTAACCATGCCACTGTCCCCGCTGTAAACAGGGACTGTGGTGAAAGGTGGCTTTGACCTCCGGTCTTTCCTGTGAGGCTTCCACGCAGTCTGACAGCAGTGGGCTGACCTCTCTTTTCTCCTTTGGCTGTTTTTCTTTAGCATATATGTCACCAGTCAGTGTTAGAAAGGTTAAAAATATCAGAATAAAACACTACAACAGTAGGTATGCCCAGATATTATAACCTTAAGTAAAAGTACTACAGTTTCATGGTATTGTGGTTTTTGGATGAAGACTTAAATGAAAGAAAATGTACGACATGAAGTAATTTAGAACAGAAAACACAGATCATTCAAACAGTTGGCACAGAGAGACTGTCTCTGATAACATTCACATCCTCATTTCCTGCAGCGACTCTGAAACAGTTGCTGGACAGAGGGACACCCCCAATGTCCTCTCAGCTGAACCCCACTGGCCACTCCAGTGGCCCTTTATCCACCATATTATGCTACTGCAGTATAAAACTGCCCCAACACACATGTGGATGCTGAAAGCTTGCTATAATTGCATTAGGCCACATTAACACGAGGCCGCTGTCTGGATACTGCCGGTATTTGTGGACGTTGATTGGGGGGAAAGTTCCACATTACAAGACAGCAAAGACACCATGAATCTGCTGTAGAAGTCATGCCAGGCCACTGTGTGGCGCTGCAATTTTAGCATGCAGTCAAAATGCACATGCGCTTTTGACCATTGGCTTCCACCTCCTTTAGAAAACAGCAGAGGTGCAGAAAAGAAAGAAAACTGATTCCTATTCCTGGGAATTCTGAATCGATTCAAAGTGCTCAAAAAGTGATTTTAAGTTGTACATCTTTGTGGCTCCAATTTGTGGGTATACAGAGTATCGCATTATGCATCTATTTGGCCACTGCATCGGGCGTCTGGCTCACTGTGTGTAGTTTGAATAATTAAAAAAAAATGTATCTAAGAAAAAGCAACACAGCTAAGCTAACCTAATACTGGTAATTTGAATTACAGAATTTTATGCATAAACCTATTTTTGTTTAAATATAGACTGATGGAATGTGATGCAGCATGGACCCTTTTAGAACTGTTTTCACCCTCAGTGGTCTTAAGGGAGGGGGTCATTTGGACCCCACAAGCTTTTAATCCTGCAGGTGGTCCAGTGGAGTCACACTGGCCCTGCGTGTGCTTTTACAAGATTTTTTTTTTTTAATGTGTGGTTTTGGGAACTGACAGTCTGACGAGAAACCCTCCCTACTTCCTCACGTTCTGGCATTTTCCGTGCTTTGTGCAAAGACCATAGAAAGGCTAAATCAATGTTCTATATGTTTACGTTTTTTTCTTCTTGTGAGTCATATAATATAAACTCTACCATTTGAACAGAAAAACTGGTTGCTGAAAAATACTTTCTGAATTGAAAATCGTTTCTGAATCGAGTAGCAATAGAATCAAATCGAAACATTTGCATCTCTAGTAAAGAGTATCTTGTCTTCCATGAACAAAGTGCTCACGTAAGGCATGTATCCCATAGAATATGGGATTGTTTTAGTTGGTATTTGCCCATGCATGTGTAGAATAAACCCTGCAGCCTTGTGTCCTGCCATGTACTCCCGTGGAGCACTTCACGCCTCCGCAGCTCGTGTTCCGAAAAGTTCCATCCTGAGACCCGGTTTCAAACAGCGCCGGTGACAGAGACTCCAAGCCCTGGCGAGGAGTAAATGTACGTCACAGTTTCAGTAGCTGCTCTTTACTATTGTTACGATCTGTGTTTCTGTGTGTTTATTTTTGAATTTTTCTGTGTAGTCCTGTTCCCTGTGAGTCTGTCTCTGCGTCTTCCCCGTTGATTGATTCCCAGGTGTGTCTCATTCCCTCAATTACCCCGTGTGTATTTAAACCCACCTGTTGTCTGTGTTCTTCGTCGGGTCCTTGTCTTTGTTTGTCTATGTAGGTTACACGCTGTCCTGCTCTCCGGTCGTACTGCTATGTCCTGGATTGTGTTTTGCTTGCATGTTAGTTCCGTTAATCTGTTGCTACCGGCATCTTAGCTGTGCGCTAGTCTGTCTGCCGTGCTGCCTGTACCTGGACTACTCTGAGCGTAATCTTAATTAAAACCATCTCATTCATCTACATCCTGGGTCCACCTGCGTCTTCCTCACCACCACCAACTACACCGTTCATGACAACTATATAATTGCACAATTTGACGGTTAGAAAATAAATTTGTTGAATGGAAACACACTAGGATGGCGTGTTTTTTTTTTTTTTTTTGGCAGCATTGAAATTGTTTATTTCGCAAAACTGCAATGAAAAATATTTTTTCGCGTCACACGAGTCACATGATCAACAACCCGATGTTGCCACTGGTGCAAACCACGAAGAAGACGACAGGAAGTAGTTCATGACGCGGCATGTTTTTAATGACTAATTGCTTGAAAAAACTTATTCCCACGTGATTTTTATTGTGTTTCTTATTCAATGGAATAAGAAATTGCGTTCTGTCGACATTAGCAGAATATCAACAAAGTTGGCACTATTACTGAAAACTGTGTGAACGGGGCCTCAGCGTCCCCAGACAGTGCTGTAACATAGTGTGTCTGTATTGTGATAATTAAGCGTCCTGTGTGACAGGAGCCGGCTTCAGCAGAGAGCAGGCAGAACAGCGATGCGTCTGTTGCGGCGGTTGGACGCCTTTCACAGCTGGAGACCGCGAGTGTGTTTAGGAACGCAGCAGCAAGCAGAGCGGGGGGTTGTGGGAGACATCCATCAGGACCAAAGCAGAGCTCCGGTGAACCAGGCCGCCTGGCTTTGGCCATCGGCCACCTCATCAGAGCAACTTCTGCAAAGCCGAGGCGACGTGCGGCGCCCTGAGCCCCGGCGGTTTGGGTTACAGATCTGGTGAGAAGGGGGTGCAGGCAGGCAGTTTGACATTTCTGTTTTACAGAGTCAGAGCTGGGAGCGCAGTGTTTAAGAGTCACATCAAAACCTCTTCTTGTGCTTCCCTCATCTCCTGCCTCCTCTCCAGCATCTCTTTCTCGAATTTCCACGTGCACACCTCCGTCTCCACACTCGGTCTAACCCCTCCGTCTTAGGACAGGCACGTCCCAGTGCATTTGGCACCCCGGCTGTGTCTGATGGCTAAACTGAAGAGACAGGCTGCTGACAGGCCCCGTGCCAGAGCACAGCAATGCCAACAGGGAAGATTTGTGAAAATATGCCCTGTGTCTTTTCCTCTCAATTTCCCTGACAACTTCACTATGTCGAAATGCCTAGCACTCAGCCGGGTGGGCGTTTTGCTTTGCCGTGCGCGCGACGGATGGCGTCTCAGGGTGTAAACGTACGTGAGCAACAGAGCGGTGGGAATTTGATATCTTCTGCGCTGTGCGCTGGGCGGAAAGTGAGACCGAGTCGTGAATTATGCCCATGTCACAAAAACAAAGTCTGGAGAAGTGGAAGCCGGATGACGAAATCCCGTCTTGTAACTCTACCTTAAAGTTCAGCTGTTTCCAACCTACACTTTTTCTTTCTTTTTTTCTTGTTTCTTCTTCCATCTTTCGGAGCACTCCCTCTTCAAACAGTCTCTCCAGATCTGCCCCAAGTTTAATCTTTGATCCCTCCTCTTGGAATGCAGGCTGAAAGATAACATTTCATGCGAAGCAAAGCGGAAGAAAACAGCCTGCAGAAAGCCGGCGCAGCGAACATGCTCGCTGTCAGCCGCTTTCGCTTAATTTGATGCCTCTGTCTCTACCGCCGCCAGTTGAGTCTAATCTCATTGAGCGCTGGAAATGAGCGCCGGTGACAGGGATGTCAACAGCGGTTTGTTTCGAGCTCAGCAGGAGAACAGTACCTGCCTGTGTGTCTCTGTTACACAAGTGCCGCCAGTCTTCGCCTCCCTCCCCCTCCTCCAGTGCGCCAAAGTCAGCCGGTGTTACTGTCAATCCCACAGGCCAGTAGCGACATGCTAAATCACCCTACACCGCTAGCGCACACATTTGCATGTCCCACCGGCTGACAGCTTAAAAGGAATCCCACCACACCACTCTTTTCTGCTGCAGCGTATTAGGAACGCTGCAGGTAGAAAGAAGAGTAAATGTCCGCCACAAAAGTCAGGGATTTTGAGATTATTCTCAGAAATTTGCTAGAAATAGAAAAACGTGAACGTCTCTGAGTTTCAGAAGTTGACAATTTGCTAAAAAAAAAAAAAATGTCTAGAAAAAAGGAGGAAATTTCTGAGTCAAAAAATTAGAGAAAAAAGTTCAAAATTTTGAGCTCAATCCCTGAAATGGTTTAGGACAAACAAGGACATTTATGAATTTTGAAAGTCAATAATTTGCTAAAAAATTATGATTTATTTCAGAAATTTTCTAGAAAAAAAAAACAAGGACATTTCTGATTTTGAAAAGCCAAAAATTTGCTAAAAAGTCTAAAATTTTCAACCTTTGAAACTGTGAAATTTTCTAAGATTTTTGGTGGGGAAATTTACTCCTTTTTTTTCTCTCCCTCACTATTGTATATTTCAGACTCCACCAACCCAAAGCCCGACTCGGTTTTGGATGGAATCTGCAGAGAATGATCTTCAGAAGTCGACAGGTGAGAATATCACCTGGTAAAGGCCTTGGTAGTTTGCTCTGGAGGGAGCCACATCAGCTTGTGTAACCTTCTCCCTCTGCGTGCTGCTGGATGATCCCTGAAGCTTTGCCTCCAACCGATCTCCGCCCTGCGCTCCATAATTCCCCCCGCAGCTGTCAGTCACCTGGTGGGGCCCCGTGAAGGGCCGGGTGTGTTGTTAGGGGTCAAAAGTTCAGAATAAAATGAAATGTGGGGGAGAATAGAGCTTAGACTTCAGGAAGAGGGTGTATCCTTTCAGGTACACCTTAGGACTGCATGTGCGTGTGTGCGTGTGTGTGTGTGTGTGCATCAGGGTAGATCCGGTGCGGCAGCTAGACGGTGAATCCGATTGGCTGTGATCAAAGGCTGCTGTCAGTGACAAAGGACCGTTTGTTTAGACTAAGCATGACATGTATCCCAGAGCCGTAAATTCAGGCAGGAATTAGAGGAGGTTTGCTGGATTTCATGCTCTTGTGCCTGTCTTTTCTCCTCGGGGTACGGCACACACACACACACACACCTCTTGTGCCTGTCTTTTCTCCTCGGGGTACGGCACACACACACTCACACATTCAGAGCCACACAGACCACACACACATGCACATAACACGGGGGGGTAAAGGTATGAAAATGGCTCTGAATGTGATGATGAGAGATGCAGATGTGTCACACATTGGAATGAGACGAGAACCTTTTACCAAGAGACAGGGTGAGAGTTTAGACCAGTGGTCGAACTCTGGTCCTCAAGGGTCCTGTAACTTTTAGACGTCTCTCTGCTTCAGCACACCTGACTCCAATATTAGCTCATTAGCTCTGTAGAGCTCGACTGGATGCTAGTGATAGAGTTCAGCCATTTGATTCAGGTGTGTAGGACAAGGGACACATCTAAAAGTTTCAGGACATTGGTCCTTTTGGAACTTGAGAGCACTAGCTTAGACTACACAGGTCTGCATGGCAGAAAAAACAAATACAATCAAAATGATGTCATTTTTCTGCTCTTTGTTTGCATTTAGCTCCATCCGTCCTTCCATCACCTCTGACCTTCTTCCATGTTCAGAGGAATGTTCGCAGTTTGTTTCTCCTCAAATGTAGCGTTCTGCCTGAGTACCAAAAAGCTCAGTTTTGTTCTCATCGGACCTGAACACCTTCTTTGACACATTTGTTGCATCGTCTACGGTTTGCGCTTCTGGAAGCCAAACTACTCGTGACATTTTTCCATTTTGGCATTTTTCATAAGGGACAGATTTTTTTGTAGATATGCGTGAGATTCTCCAGAATCCTCTTGACCCGTCTGCTGTGTTCCTTGGGCTTCATGGTGCTGCTGGTTCACTAATCTGACTGTCGAGGACATCGTATCAGGGATTTTGCAACAGCTGCAATGAAACAACTGGAGTCAAATGTTTACCTTCGGCCTTCGTCTCTGCCAAGACGCCACAGATGTGTTTCACACTTCCACCCAAGCCCAACCCTTTGCAACTAAACAGCTGTCATCTTTGTTTATGTTGACGTCTCACAACTGTGAAATGATTTCATCGGCTAGTAGACGAGGAGAGTGGGGGAGCGCAAAATGTTTGTCAGGGAAAAGAGGACTTTTGACTTACAGTTACAGATTTGAAAATCTGACTTTTATCAACACGTGTTCGGTCGTTTTGTTTGCCTAAAGCTGAGGTCGGGTCTGTTACCCTCACACAGTGACAGATTTTACTGCTAACTCATCCTGCCGACTGATGCAGGCTGTTCCCAACAAAGAATTGTGGGTAAAATTGTGCAAAAGAAAAAAAAAAACATTACGCAATGTGTCCCCAGCTTTGATGTCAAAGAACACAGTGTGACATCATGAACGCAACATCCAACCCTCCAGCAAAAATTGCTCGCTGACGATGGCTACCATTGGTTTTAGCTGACAAGTTGTCAGCCTGACAACTCTTAACGTGAAATACATATGTAAAAGAAAAAGGAACGCAGTGCTTTGCTACTATTGACAACACTACATCAACCAGACAACAAGGTCCAAGGGTTTCACATTTCACAGGTCTGGAGAAAAGTTTTAATAAAAAACTAATCTGCTGAGGTAAAGGGAAGCAGGTCAATGCTAGCTTGACTTTGACAACCTTAGCATGTAGACGTGCTGCAGAATTGGGCGTGTTTCGGTTCACGCCAAATTCTGGTGTGGACCGAAACACACCAACTCTGACAGATCGTCAGCAGAGCAGGTGTTTAAATTAGCTGATCAATCGCCGCTGTGTGTTCAGACGATTGCTTACTAATAATCACAAAATAAACATCGAGCCTGAAAACATAGTACTGTGATGGACTGAATATTCTGTTCCACGTGTGGGAAACGTTTTTTGGTGTTGAATCCTGATATACTAACGGAACTGTAGTCGGTCAGTTGCTATGGCGACGGGTCTGCGTAGCAAATCCGACATTGAGAGCAAAAAAAACAAAGAATACGAATGGTCTTGAGTTGTTTTTCTGCGTTTTTTTCCCTTTACTGTGGCGCACAGCACTAAATTAATAATACCTACGTCTCCAGGTTTCTATTAGTTAACATTATTGTTGGTAGGTAAAACAATCGTCTTTTTGCCCCCCAGCATTGAGCGCAATAAACAATAACTTGCAACGTGTCTCCACTCTTTGCTTGTTCTTTGCTTGTCAGACTTTGTGATTGTTCTCAATTTTTAAAAAAAAATCAACATTTGGACAATTCTGAGTAGAGTAAAAGTGCATTATGGGTATTCTGCAGCGGCTCTGCCTCTATATTCGAGACATTTGTTTGTTTAACGCTCCGAGCCCAAGGCATCACCGTGTTTATTCTGCACTGGCATGTATGGCAAAAGTGTGTCAATAGTAATTATTCCATTTTAGTGAAACATGACTGCTGAATTAACAAGAAAATATTAAAAAAAACTAGTTGTTGATGAGCTCTGGATGTTGATCTGACGCCTGAAGGTTTTTTTTTTTTTTTTTTTTTACAGAGCCCCGGTCCCTTGGCGGAAACCCACGGAGATGAATTGTGCCTGGGCGGGAATTAATTCAGGCCTATTTCTGTACTGGGGGAACTGATGGATTTCGGTTTCAGCGCAGATGATTTACAGCTGAAGGCTTTTAGTTCCAGGAGTTATCTTTCCAGAATACTGCAAGGTATGGACGGTCTGTGGAAAGAAAGAAAGAAAAAAAAAACTGCTGCAATGAATTTAAAGGATGGAAAAAAAAAAAACAAGCGAGGTTTGACAAATTAGCTTGAACACTTTTACTGTCAAGTTGTTAATTTATGGCTAAGCAAACTTCCATGTGTTTAGTTTGGACGCCTAACACAGAGGCCCACAGCTCTCGGAGGTGACTGTTATATGAAACATGGAGGCAGCAGGACTATTTATTTATTTCTGTCCTTGCCTGGTGCTTTCATGGCCCTATTTTTATTTTATTTTTTTGCCCTCGCGAGTGCTTTAGAAGAAACCGATTCCTGTTCACATCAATAAAAATAATATTTTTTGGAGTGAGGGCTAATGGTCAAAATACTAATCTACAACTTTTTTTTTTCTCCCCTCAACCTGGTGCCATAACTCAACAAGCAGCTTTTTTATTTGCCTCTTTCTGAGCCATCAAGGACAAATTGTCCTATAGCTGCTATTTTCCACCCTCTCTCTCTCTCATGGTGGTCTGAATTTGTTTTTATGGGGCTTAGATGACAATACCTATATTTTCTTTTGCCTATTAACATCCCCAAATGTGACAGGTTTAGAGGAAAGCTTCTGAAATGACTCCTCGGTACCAACGAGGGGATATAACTCTGCGCTAATTTAATTTTTTTTCCAGTAAGTTTACAGCTGCTGGATGCGTAATTGAGTGTTTTACAGGTCGTCACTTCTCAACATGGAAAATTATGGCTCTCTGTCTGATATTCTAATATGCAGCTACACATTTATTCCCACTTTAAACGGGTAAGATCACACACCGGCTGTCATGTCTGCTGGACATAGTGAGGAGTTTGCCACAAAGCGATTTAAAGGAACTTTGCCGGGTTTAGACAAGTTTGGAATCTTTTTCAAGGAACAAAAGTGGACCCGACGTAACCATGTAGTACTTGATTTGAAGTTTACTAAGTTTACTAAGTGCTATTAACAAGTCGTATTCCTTTGCAGTTTCTATTTTTAAACTCCACATCGACATTTTCACTGAAGGTGGTTGAAGAAGCTGCATGAGTGGAAAATGAATAAGAATAAAAACAACCTGAAGTGAAGAAAACCCCAGTTTGTTCATCGTTTTATTTGGCATGCTGGGTTTTGTGCTTGCACTGGATTTTTAAAATAGTTTTCAAATCATACAAGGTACAAGAAGGAGTTTCCATGCCAGTCTGCTGTACGGAAATGTGACGATAATAAATAACGTCTTTCAGCAGGAGGCCTCGCCGTTTGCTTTGGCTCGACCAGCGGTCATAATTTCTCAGATTTAATGCAGGTCTGCCAGCCAAACGAGGCTCAGAGTCGTAATAAATGGAAATAGGTATTCTTGAGGAATTTTATTACTTAAAATGCAAGTCAAATTTCACCTATGTCATATGTAACATTATATCCTCAACCTGAGTGCCAGGAGAAATAAACAGTAATGGTTAAATGCGTGATCACCAAATGGTTTGTTCACGGTGAGGAACGGAAGTAGAAGCTGTAAAATGTTGCTACGGTTTCTCGGTTTCTGTTTCTGTTTTCCTCTCACTTTCTGCAGCAGTAGAAGCAGACTTCTAGGGGATTGTCTTGCATTCTCTCTCCTCCTTTTCTCTTCTCTCCTTTCATTTTAAACCTTTCTCCCTCCCTTTTGTTGCTTTTAACCTTGACACTTAAAAAAAAGAAAAAAAAAAACAGAAGAAGAAGAAGCTGTGAAACAGCGAAGCGTGGGTATGAAATGGGTTGTATTTTGGCACATTGACTCAGATGCTTTAAACACATCGCCGTTTTAAATGAGAGTGGTGAGAAAGCTCCCACTCAGAATGATGACTTGTAGCTCAATTTCTCCTGACTTCAAACCCTAAAAAATGTCTGAGGAGAAATTAAATGCACACTTAAACTGCCTCCTTCAACCAATCAAGCAGTCCTGGTACGAGACAAAGAACAAACTATTTTCTTTAAAGGAAAAGCAAAACAAATCCAGTCGCACAACTGCTTTTAAAAAGTCCTTTAAGACGGTGGTTTGCAGAGTCATCTACTGATCGACAGATATGATGGATAAGGTTTTATTATTATTATTATCATTATTATTAATAATGGCTTGACCACAACCAGCACAACGTTTGCCCCCTTTGACGTCTTTTCACGTTACAAAATGCTTTCATTCCTCAGATGAGAAAGACGCAGAAAGCTCCTCATCCTTCGCCCTTCCCTGCAGCCGCTCAGGGATCGCTCCCCTCTGAGCGGTCTGACTGAAAACATGCGCTCTTTAATCACCGCGGTGACAGCTCCTGCCCCGCGCTTGAGCCTCTGCCCCGGTGCAACAATAAAGCCAGGGTCACGCTCGGTGTCAGCAACAGGCACGGCATTTTAGAGAGCGAGTGATGGGGGAAGGAAACAGGAAGGAACCTGCAAGAAAGAGAGAGAGAGAGAGGGAAGAAGTGAAAGCAGAAACTGAAAGAGAAAAACTTCAAGAAGTATCTCAAGCGTGTCTGGAGCAGAAAGAAACATCTGCAGGGTTTGTCCTCATGTCTCACCTTTCTGCTTCCTTCTTCCAAACACAACATTTGGTACTTAATAATATCATTTTCTTTTTAGTATTTGCGTAGAGATAACATTGGTAAAATGTTATTGAATATTGAAGTTAAATGTATTTTATGTCCCAATATCTTTGTATCGAAGCTTTTTCCATTCATTTTTGGCTCCTATAACCCTGCCTGGGTCAGTCAGACTTATTTCATCAGAGTAAGTCTCTGATGAAGGAAAAAAAATAATCCGAACCTCCGGCCATGAGAGATTATTCACTGGAGTCATTATTGTGTTTATAGGATAAATAATTACACTTTTAATGCAAAGTTACACTAAAATTTGCATTAAAAGTCCAGTACAAATGTCAACTTTGCATTAAAAATTGAATTTACCAAATGACACTTCATGGCAACAGTCATCAACATTCATAAAAACTCCTTCATGTTCATGTTGTTATGTCACGTTTATGACAGTGTCATGTCAGGCTTATGACCACCATCAAATAAAGTGTTGCCAAACATTTTTTTTATTGAAAAACAGGAGTTTTTTTTTTAATTGCTGTGATTCCATTAAGCAAATTTATTTTCATGATTTCAATTTGTGCAATTTTTATGGTTAATGGAGAAGAAGCTGCTGTGGTGTGTTCAGGTACTGTAGGGTTTCTGAAGTGTCTGTGTGCGTGCGTGCGTGCGTGCGTGTGCCAGGCTTTACAGGTGCAGGTTGAATCCTGTTGGATAGTTTGAGAGGGGAGGGAAGGCATCAGGAGTGTGTGTAGAGATATGGAGTAGCACAGGATCCCATGACCCCGTGACCTGGGGAAACCTTGTGCTTCTGTTTGTCTAGCTGATTGACAAATGAAGGGTCAGCAGGCAGGGGGGCTGCGCCTCTGTGTGTGTGTGTGTGAGAGAGAGAGAGAGAGAGACCCTCCCTCAAACAAAATTACACACAGGTATGTCCTTCAGTGCTAATGTACCAACGCTCTTATTTATGCCAGTTTTCCACGACGTTTTGAAGAACAGGTGCTAGCCAGCATCTCACATCCTACAAAGCGTCTCCAGGACCTGCATGTGTGCTTTTCTCTTGTGTACGTGTGTGTGTGTGTGCATGTGTGTGCGTGTGTGTGTGTTTGCCTCTGAATTCCTGTGGAGTTCACGGTGAGGCCAGGCCCCAAGGCGCAGCGCCGGGAGAGCCCATTAATTACAGAGCAGTGACACGGGGACGGCCAGGGCCTGTAATTGATGCCTCCTGTGCAGCAGGAGAGGCGCTTGGTCACGCAGCAAAAAGTACAGGGTCACCCTGCATACGGGCTGGGCGGGCGGTGACTGGAGGAGAGGGGCGAAGGGACAGTGGAGGAGGTAAAGCTCTTTTACTCGCCCTTGCTTGGCGCCACCAGCTTTTGTTGCGCTTGCTAGCATGATGGATTGCTGCTTCATGCAACGACTGTATCCGTAATTACTTTATTTTAATGACAGCAGGTTTAATTACAAAAGTGGTTCCATGATTGTAGCATGAAGCTGGGAAGTAGTGCTACAACGACATAAAAGTCACAAGACGAGACAAGATATTAGCAATAATTTTGATAAAATTGGAAATAAGGAAATATTTTTCTAGTGCTCTCAATAGATTAATATAATCAGATTACTCACACGCTAGTGCTGTGATTAGTCAGGATTAAATCACTATGCTTAACTTTATAAACTTGAAATTATTTTTCAAAAAATGCTTAAGGAAATGCTTCATTGTCTCAAACCAAACATGTCTGAACATTCCCAGTTTTTATGTCCAGAAAGGTTAAAAGGAAGTCATTTTGTTCTTATCTAGAAATGTCCTCAACCAGCCGAGTGGCTGGCGTAACTCCTGCATATGAAATTTCAGGTTCACACAAGTAGACATGCATGCAAGGGCCGGCGACGCAACACGAAAAAGTTAAATATTTTCAACATCTGGCTAGATGCCTGTTAGGAAAACATGTCGTCAGCATATTTAGCTTTGTCCAAAATCAGCAAAGTTTTAGCTTGTTTTAAACATCACGAAGGACTTCGGTTGAAATCTGAAAATAACATCGGCTGGAAAGAAACTTGTAGCAAAATATTAACTGAGTAACTGAACTAAGACAGTGAAAACTGTCACATATTTACTCAGAATATGACTATTGCTAAATGGATTTATGTTCCTTTAGACGTGATGAATGAGACGAATTAGAGATTCATCAGAGGACTGAGAGAGTTATGCACTGTAGATGTAAATATTCTACGTTTAAAACCTTAACTGTTCATAATCTTTTAACAGAACCCTTTAACCTCTCTAAAAAAAGCCCCAAAAATTTGTCTTTGAGCAAACTGAGCATTGAGATGCATGGAGGGCTTCCTGTCAGCTGAGGATGAGCGATGGCCTGCCAGCCAGATGGACTGCTGCTTGTCAGGCTGCTTTCACTTCCTGTCGTCGTCCTTTGATACGTCTGATGACTAATGACCGGCCTGTGAAGAGCCACGCTAGCTGTGTGTGTGTGTGTGTGTGTGTGTGTGTGTG
>NW_006800106.1:1275050-1280041 GCF_000485575.1 Poecilia formosa
ACACACACACACACACACACACACATTCTGCTCTCGTGTTGCTACAGAGGAAGAGGAGAAGAGAGGAGGGAAGGTGTCTGAGGAGACAGGGGTGATTGAGAGAAGACAGAGGGCGAGGTCACGCCAAGGTCACCAGGAGACATGCTCAGTAACCGACACACTTAATGCATAGATTTTTAAATAAAAGTTACATGCTGAATCTAAATGGTTACACCTTACTGAATTTATTTTTTAACAAACTCATTTGTGGGCCTGATTGAAATCAACATCCTCAGCAAGCATAATGTAGACGGTTATCATCTGTTGGCAGAAATGTAATATAATAATCTGAATTATGCTGTCAATAGTAGCCTAAGCATCTGAAAATAATCTTTTTTTTTTTTTTTACCTCAGAATTTGTCATTTAATGAAGGTGGTATCCTCTCTCATTCTGTTATGTCTCTATGTGGCCATCATGGGCTACTATTGTGTAGCCCATGATGGAAAAACTCACAAAATCTGATAAATTGGCCAATACAGCATCCTAAAGTCTATGTAAGTGTACATTTCTACTATTACTGATTAACTATTTTATAACTAACAAACTAGACACGAGTGACACACTAAACTAAACCCCCACTAACCCTCCTAACACACACACACCAAAGAACCAGTTAAGGTTGTAGCCCAAGTCTGTAACTTCGAATTACAGCTCATAATCGCCTCCCATAGACAGACAGTATAGGCATATCATACATTTTCTGACTCCTTAGAGTCTGTTGAGTATTTTAGTTGTTAACTCTTGTGTCCCCGATGTCCCTGGATACCGCTGGGATAAAATAAATGTATCTACTTTGGTCAAAAGGTGTGGAAAGATTTGTATTATTTTTGGTTTAATGACCTCTAGTAATCTCTGTGTTGTTCAGATAGACTCAAAACTTGATTTAAATGAAAGCCAAGAGTGTCCCCTTTAACATGATACCAAACATTATATTATAGACATTTGACAAATGCTGATACCATGAGCCTAAACCACACATACACCAGCCTCAAAAAACAGAATTTTTCCAAAGGGGTTGTTAACTTCATGAGCTAACTATGACTCAGCTACCATTTAGGAAGGGCTATCATACCAAAATATTAACTAGAGACATGTATCTTTTTTTTTGTACAGTAAACATGCAAAAAATGATCATTTGAGAGAGAGAGAGAGAGAGAGAGAAAAAATATATATATATGTATATATTAGGTAGAGTTGAGAAACTGTAGGAAAATCTGAAACTAAAGTATCGATCTTAGTAAGCTAGTATCGGTTTGATACAGGTACTGACTCTGTATCAATATTATTGATATCTTTGATTGATCCACACACTCTTGCTTTTTTTCCTGTTTGTTCACTAAAGGTGTATCAGTAAATATTAAGAAATCAAAAAGAATGATTAAATGCAATTAGTGTGGATAACAAATGTTTTTCAAGAGCAGCATTTGTGTTTGTGTGACGATGACTGCTGTGTCATACAGTCACGGCAACAAGGTTTCCTAAAAGAAAGAAGAAGTAATAAATAAATAGTTCATAAAATCCCTTTCATAGTCATCGCTATAGCACCACAAGATGTTGAGATAAGTCTTTAGGTCCATGAAACCCAGCCCTACTAGTTATTACCCAACCATGGTGGTTTATATGAAGACCCAAATATTGAGATTCAAGCAAGAAATTCAGACAGATGGGCAAAAATGAGAAGTAGGTGTGTGAAGGACAGAGAGGAAGGAGCGTTTATGTTCTCAGCCCGCCTCGGCCAGAGCCTGGCGGGTCAGCGAGGGGTCAGCGCAGGCAGGGTGGGGAGGTTAGAAGGTGCAACCAAAGAGCTGCGGTGTGTTGGTTTAAACAGGTCACCTCTCAGCTAGTCGCCAGGGGACGCGACCCGCAGCCGGCCCTGCGATTAGTTAGCGGTTAGCCGACAGGCTCGCTCTCCCTCCGGTTAACTGGTGTGGCGTGTTTCGTGTCGATTCTTTGCCCTGGAACGCCATGAGTGACAGTGCTGCTTTCGCGGGAAGTCTTTTGTCTTGCCAATTACTGCAGCCGGGGCCTTTTGTTGCCTCGCTGCCAGCCCTCGGGAGAGATCACACGGGCCGTCAGTCAGGGCCGGCTTCCCACAGAGGACAGGGCTGATTGACAAGCATGCGGATTGACAGGTCGCTGCGCTGGCGGTGTGTGTAGTGTAAATGGCTGCTGCTGCCGTTTCAGCATGGGGCTAATGAACAAAGATATTTGGTGTTGTCACCTTTTTCCATGCGACGTGACTGATGAGGAGCTGCTCGGGTGGGATCAAAGTCAGTCGAGATCACTCAGATGAATCTTGATTTGTGACTCAGGCGTTTAAAGAGACACCGGGGTCGGAGCGACTCATGCGTGACGCGCACAAAGTGGCTGTCGCCGGAGCTGAAGAGTTCGCTTTCCGCCACCGTTAAGGCAGCTTGTCTGTAAGTTTAGGTTTGTTTCCATGCCCTTCTCAGCCGACGCTTATGGTAGAAATGCTCAAACATGGGGAAACGTGAAGGTTTTAAAACTGTGAAATGACACAAAGTGCACCCCACGTTCCTCCTCCAGCAGCAGAAACTTCAGGCGGTTGTCTTTAGCAGTCTGTTTAGCCGCTCTTCTTTCTGATTTTGCTTCACACTGCAGTAACACAAAATTTTCCCAAGTATTTTGGTTCAGTTTCTAGTGCAAATATCTCAGTACACATAAAATAAGGCAGAACTGACTTACAAGTACTTGTTCGGCAAGATACAAGAGCTTGTTTTAAGTCACTAATGCCTAATATTGATGAAAAGGTTCTAGTTCAACAGACAAACTCACTTAACAAGGCAACATCCTGTTATAAGTGAAATAACCTGCCAGTTGAATAAATACTTTACCATCAATATTGAGGTATTATCTTAAAACAAACTCATATTTCTTGCTGAAAAGTTACTTGTAGGTTAGTTGTGTCTTCTTTCAAGTGTACTGAGATATTTGCACTAGAAACTAAATGGGTAAGATTTTGTGTTCTTGCAGTTGTGCGTTTATTTAAGGCTTCAGAAAGCATTTTAATCACAGTAAGGTCTAAACTTTGACTGGGCCACTGCAACACCTTGATTCTTGTCCTTTTCCAGCCTTCTTTGGAAATGTCATGGTGCATTTCTGGTCATTGTCCTGCTGCATGACCCATTGTTATCTAGGTACATTTGAAATTAAAATGCTTTGGCATTCAGAGAAGATAATGGTGAACTCCATGGGTGTGAGGTGTCGAGGTCCTGACCTACAAAACAAACTAAGATCATAACCCCTCTGCACAGCCGACAGCTGGTATGTGGTGATTTGGGTTACATGCTGTGTTGGGCTTTAGTGCTGCACATGATATGGCTTTACATCTGCGCCACACACTTCTGTGCTAACTGCTGGGCAAAATGTTCAAATCTTGCTGAGAATTGATTAATCAACTGTTCCCCATTAAAATGCCACAAAAAGATGAAGAGGCTTACTTCTTCCACTGTATTAACAGAAATATAAACTTTTTTTAAGACGCAATCCCTGAAGCCAAAGTGAAGCATTTTAATGATAGAGCCCGAAGCTTCGCAGACCCTTCGCTGTCAGGACATAATCAAGCTGCGTGAGGATGGTCTCAAATCCTTTCAAGAGGCACACCTTCTGACATTTCAATGATTAAACAGGAGCGGTCATTTATCCCACGGATTCCGATGAACTTTTAACACGGACGACGGTGCATCGAAGAATGCAAATAGTGTCCGCCCCTCTTGAAACGTTTACAGGAAAATCCGCGGCGGCAGCTGATTATCTAAACACTCGCAGATGATTTATCAGCCACAGGATACGTCGGCTCGGGTTGAAAGGAGATGAAGAACAAGCCAGTCCGGGATCGAAGATAAACAGGAATAAATCCAGAGAAAAGGGGGAGGCCTGTGGGGATGGAAAGGAGCTGGAAAGAAGAGGAGACGGTAAAGAAGGGAGGGGTGGGCAGCTGATTCATGACCCTTTTGGTCGTCTGTCACCTGAAAAGACCCTTTGTTGTGAGAAGTGGCTTTCCCTAACTTTATCAGAATCTTATTCGACCTGCAAAGTGTCTTGTCGAAGTATTTACAGCCTTATGACTCTCACATCGCAATCGCAGTCCTTAATGGGGCAGTTTTATTTTCCAGACACATAATGCCATTTTATAGCATAATCAAGTAGCTATGTTAGTTTTAGTTGTTATAAAAATGCTACATATATCAAATATGACTTCCTGATTTAACATTGGGCCTCTGTCTTGCTCTTTATGAAACTCTGTTTAACCAGCGTTTCACTGAGAAGTAGCTCATAACTCAGCATATCTCCAGTTCCACCAGGTGTTTGCTAATTGCTGCTGGCTAGTCTGAAGGAGCTGAGTGGGGGAGTCAGAAGGGAGGGCTGCTCTGTGAGGCAGGAGAGCCGAAGCTCGGAAACTGCAGCTCTGCGACTTCTTGATCTTTGACTGGGTGTACTTGCATTCCCAGGCTAATAACCATTACATTTGTTGAAAATCGTATTGTAAATACAATATTATAATTTATTGCAATCATTTCCGGAACAATTTATCATCCAGCAAACAGGCCTGCATTCAGTCAGAACCACAACAGAAATCAACAAATACTCGTGTTAAAATGGCCAAGTCAAAGTCCAAACTTGGACATTAAGGGTAAGACTGGAAAACTGAACTGGATGTTCTCCTGAGTGTTCCCCAGCATCGTACTCACGGTGAAAGGTGGTACTGACTTGAAGGCTATATTTTTCAGATTTTGATAAAAGAAAGAAAGAAAAAAACCTAAAAACCTTTTCATTCCGTTTCAGATTTATGTTTTGGACTGTCTCATAGTTACTGTGTTGTGAAGAAGTTCAAGAGGTGTGAATAATGTTGTAAGGCAGAGCAGCTGCTGTTCTAACCTGCAGCCCACCAATGAGAACGCTCTGTCTTGATGTCTTCCGACGCAGTAGA
>NW_006800106.1:1280051-1301191 GCF_000485575.1 Poecilia formosa
TTGGCCAATACAGCATCCTAAAGTCTATGTAAGTGTACATTTCTACTATTACTGATTAACTATTTTATAACTAACAAACTAGACACGAGTGACACGCTAAACTAAACCCCCACTAACCCTTTTAACACACACACCAAAGAACCAGTTAAGGTTGTAGCCCAAGTCTGTAACTTCGAATTACAGCTCCTAATCGCCTCCCATAGACAGACAGTGTAGGCATATCATACATTTTCTGACTCCTTAGAGTCTGTTGAGTATTTTAGTTGTTAACTCTTGTGTCCCCGATGTCCCTGGATACCGCTGGGATAAAATAAATGTATCTACTTTGGTCAAAAGGTGTGGAAAGATTTGTATTATTTTTGGTTTAATGACCTCTAGTAATCTCTGTGTTGTTCAGATAGACTCAAAACTTGATTTAAATGAAAGCCAAGAGTGTCCCCTTTAACATGATACCAAACATTATATTATAGACATTTGACAAATGCTGATACCATGAGCCTAAACCACACATACACCAGCCTCAAAAAACAGAATTTTTCCAAAGGGGTTGTTAACTTCATGAGCTAACTATGACTCAGCTACCATTTAGGAAGGGCTATCATACCAAAATATTAACTAGAGACATGTATCTTTTTTTTTGTACAGTAAACATGCAAAAAATGATCATTTGAGAGAGAGAGAGAGAGAGAGAGAAAAAATATATATATATGTATATATTAGGTAGAGTTGAGAAACTGTAGGAAAATCTGAAACTAAAGTATCGATCTTAGTAAGCTAGTATCGGTTTGATACAGGTACTGACTCTGTATCAATATTATTGATATCTTTGATTGATCCACACACTCTTACTTTTTTTCCTGTTTGTTCACTAAAGGTGTATCAGTAAATATTAAGAAATCAAAAAGAATGATTAAATGCAATTACTGTGGATAACAAATGTTTTTCAAGAGCAGCATTTGTGTGACGGTGACTGCTGTGTCATACAGTCACGGCAACAAGGTTTCCTAAAAGAAAGAAGAAGTAATAAATAAATAGTTCATAAAATCCCTTTCATAGTCATCGCTATAGCACCACAAGATGTTGAGATAAGTCTTTAGGTCCATGAAACCCAGCCCTACTAGTTACTACCCAACCATGGTGATCTATATGAAGACCCAAATATTGAGATTCAAGCAAGAAATTCAGACAGATGGGCAAAAATGAGAAGTAGGTGTGTGAAGGACAGAGAGGAAGGAGCGTTTATGTTCTCAGCCCGCCTCGGCCAGAGCCTGGCGGGTCAGCGAGGGGTCAGCGCAGGCAGGGTGGGGAGGTTAGAAGGTGCAACCAAAGAGCTGCGGTGTGTTGGTTTAAACAGGTCACCTCTCAGCTAGTCGCCAGGGGACGTGACCTGCAGCCGGCCCTGCGATTAGTTAGCGGTTAGCCGACAGGCTCGCTCTCCCTCCGGTTAACTGGTGTGGCGTGTTTCGTGTCGATTCTTTGCCCTGGAACGCCATGAGTGACAGTGCTGCTTTCGCGGGAAGTCTTTTGTCTTGCCAATTACTGCAGCCGGGGCCTTTTGTTGCCTCGCTGCCAGCCCTCGGGAGAGATCACACGGGCCGTCAGTCAGGGCCGGCTTCCCACAGAGGACAGGGCTGATTGACAAGCATGCGGATTGACAGGTCGCTGCGCTGGCGGTGTGTGTAGTGTAAATGGCTGCTGCTGCCGTTTCAGCATGGGGCTAATGAACAAAGATATTTGGTGTTGTCACCTTTTTCCATGCGACGTGACTGATGAGGAGCTGCTCGGGTGGGATCAAAGTCAGTCGAGATCACGCAGAGGAATCTTGATTTGTGACTCAGGCGTTTAAAGAGACACCGGGGTCGGAGCGACTCATGCGTGACGCGCACAAAGTGGCTGTCGCCGGAGCTGAAGAGTTCGCTTTCCGCCACCGTTAAGGCAGCTTGTCTGTAAGTTTAGGTTTGTTTCCATGCCCTTCTCAGCCGACGCTTATGGTAGAAATGCTCAAACATGGGGAAACGTGAAGGTTTTAAAACTGTGAAATGACACAAAGTGCACCCCACGTTCCTCCTCCAGCAGCAGAAACTTCAGGCGGTTGTCTTTAGCAGTCTGTTTAGCCGCTCTTCTTTCTGATTTTGCTTCACACTGCAGTAACACAAAATTTTCCCAAGTATTTTGGTTCAGTTTCTAGTGCAAATATCTCAGTACACATAAAATAAGGCAGAACTGACTTACAAGTACTTGTTCGGCAAGATACAAGAGCTTGTTTTAAGTCACTAATGCCTAATATTGATGAAAAGGTTCTAGTTCAACAGACAAACTCACTTAACAAGGCAACATCCTGTTATAAGTGAAATAACCTGCCAGTTGAATAAATACTTTACCATCAATATTGAGGTATTATCTTAAAACAAACTCATATTTCTTGCTGAAAAGTTACTTGTAGGTTAGTTGTGTCTTCTTTCAAGTGTACTGAGATATTTGCACTAGAAACTAAATGGGCAAGATTTTGTGTTCTTGCAGTTGTGCGTTTACTTAAGGCTTCAGAAAGCATTTTAACCACAGTAAGGTCTAAACTTTGACTGGGCCACTGCAACACCTTGATTCTTGTCCTTTTCCAGCCTTCTTTGGAAATGTCATGGTGCATTTCTGGTCATTGTCCTGCTGCATGACCCATTGTTATCTAGGTACATTTGAAATTAAAATGCTTTGGCATTCAGAGAAGATAATGGTGAACTCCATGGGTGTGAGGTGTCGAGGTCCTGACCTACAAAACAAACTAAGATCATAACCCTTCTGCACAGCCGACAGCTGGTATGTGGTGATTTGGGTTACATGCTGTGTTGGGCTTTAGTGCTGCACATGATATGGCTTTACATCTCTACGTTGGTCTAAATCTGTCCAGAGGACATTGTTCCAGAAGTTTTGTAAAGTTTTTGCAAACCTAAATCACACCGAGGCTTTCTCTGGCCAGTTCTTTGAAAGCAATCATTCTTCTTCAGTCCTTTTCTCATCGTACATTGATGAGGCCTCAGTTAGAATGGTTAAATGTTAGAGTCTGAGATTAAACTTTTTCTTTTGAAAATTTTCCAATCAATACAAACTATACACTTTGGGTGAATTTGCTAGGACACCCATTCCTGGGAATATTGCACCTGTTCTTAATATTTTACACTTGGGAATAATCTTTGTCTCTGCTAAACTTTAAACTTTTGTAAATAATCATATAGCCCCTACAATATTTATGGGAAGCAAAAAACGGTTTCATTAAGGTTACTGCTTATCTTAACATAGTACTAATAATAGCACAGTTTCAGCACCAAAATTAAGACTAATTCCCGCCTAGCGGTGGCTCCTTCTTTATAGCAGGAAGCTAAATCCATTCTACTGATCTGATTAATGATTGGCCTGCTCTGTTACTTGAGCAACCGGCTCGGGAAAATGAGAAAGATGCTACTGACTTGCGTTAGCTTTGGAGTTAATAACAACTAGCATGCTTAGATTGGTCAACCGTGACTCATACGTTCTTCTTTAAACAAAATTTTAAAAAAATGGTTGGTACACAATATCTGTGTCCAAGAAGGTTCAATAAAAAGGTCCATATCAGTATTTATGTTCACAAATCAAGGGGAACACCAGCATATGCAATACTAATGTTAGCCTATCTGTGCTAATATTCAGTAGAGGTGAGGGAGTGGTCTCCTTCTCATTTGCCAGCACTGACCATAAATCAGATCATTAGCTGACTTCAGAATGGATACAGCCTCCTGCAACAAAGAAGTAAACACCGTCTTAAGTTTGGCGCTAAAACTGCGCCACACACTTCTGTGCTAATTGCTGGGCAAAATGTTCAAATCTTGCTGAGAATTGATTAATCAACTGTTCCCCATTAAAATGCCAGAAAAAGATGAAGAGGCTTACTTCATCTTTTATTAACAGAATATAACAGAAATATAAACTTTTTTTAAGACGCAATCCCTGAAGCCAAAGTGAAGCATTTTAATGATAGAGCCCGAAGCTTCGCAGACCCTTCGCTGTCAGGACATAATCAAGCTGCGTGAGGATGGTCTCAAATCCTTTCAAGAGGCACACCTTCTGACATTTCAATGATTAAACAGGAGCGGTCATTTATCCCACGGATTCCGATGAACTTTTAACACGGACGACGGTGCATCGAAGAATGCAAATAGTGTCCGCCCCTCTTGAAACGTTTACAGGAAAATCCGCGGCGGCAGCTGATTATCTAAACACTCGCAGATGATTTATCAGCCACAGGATACGTCGGCTCGGGTTGAAAGGAGATGAAGAACAAGCCAGTCCGGGATCGAAGATAAACAGGAATAAATCCAGAGAAAAGGGGGAGGCCTGTGGGGATGGAAAGGAGCTGGAAAGAAGAGGAGACGGTAAAGCGGGGAGGGGTGGACAGCTGATTCATGACCCTTTTGGTCGTCTGTCACCTGAAAAGACCCTTTGTTGTGAGAAGTGGCTTTCCCTAACTTTATCAGAATCTTATTCGACCTGTAAAGCGTCTTGTCAAAGTATTTACAGCCTTATGACTCTCACATCGCAATCGCAGTCCTTAATGGGGCAGTTTTATTTTCCAGACACATAATGCCATTTTATAGCATAATCAAGTAGCTATGTTAGTTTTAGTTGTTATAAAAATGCTACATATATCAAATATGACTTCCTGATTTAACATTGGGCCTCTGTCTTGCTCTTTATGAAACTCTGTTTAACCAGCGTTTCACTGAGAAGTAGCTCATAACTCAGCATATCTCCAGTTCCACCAGGTGTTTGCTAATTGCTGCTGGCTAGTCTGAAGGAGCTGAGTGGGGGAGTCAGAAGGGAGGGCTGCTCTGTGAGGCAGGAGAGCCGAAGCTCGGAAACTGCAGCTCTGCGACTTCTTGATCTTTGACTGGGTGTACTTGCATTCCCAGGCTAATAACCATTACATTTGTTGAAAATCGTATTGTAAATACAATATTATAATTTATTGCAATCATTTCCGGAACAATTTATCATCCAGCAAACAGGCCTGCATTCAGTCAGAACCACAACAGAAATCAACAAATACTCGTGTTAAAATGGCCAAGTCAAAGTCCGGACTTGGACATTAAGGGTAAGACTGGAAAACTGAACTGGATGTTCTCCTGAGTGTTCCCCAGCATCGTACTCACGGTGAAAGGTGGTACTGACTTGAAGGCTATATTTTTCAGATTTTGATAAAAGAAAGAAAGAAAAAAACCTAAAAACCTTTTCATTCCGTTTCAGATTTATGTTTTGGACTGTCTCATAGTTACTGTGTTGTGAAGAAGTTCAAGAGGTGTGAATAATGTTGTAAGGCAGAGCAGCTGCTGTTCTAACCTGCAGCCCACCAATGAGAATGCTCTGTCTTGATGTCTTCCGACGCAGCAGAAAAGCCAAAGAGCCTCATCTGTCACTCTTTTTGTAACTTACTCCATGCAAGCAAACTTTTTTCTATTAACAGAGCGACGGATTTATAAAAAAAAAAAAAAAAAAAATCAATGATAAAGTGCGTGTTGTGCTGCCGGGTGTCAAAATGATGTAATGATGGTCACCGCAGAATGAAAGGACGCCTGTTTCATTTTTCAAGGAGCGTGGAAGAAGAAGAAGAAGAAGAAGAGGAGGAAGGAAAAAAAGAGAGATGTGGTGGAGGGGAGGAGGTGAATGAGCAATATGTGAGTGTTGAGAGAGCTGAGAGGGGGAAAAAAAAAAGAAGGAACGCCAAGGCTTCAGGTTTGATGTGGGCGTTTTTCTGACAGCTATAATTCTCCAGCCTACAGAATTTCATCAACACAAGTTGTGTTAAAGCTGTGCCGCAGGGCTGCGGCCCCTTTCAAGTCCCGAGCTCTGACAGGTAGATTTATTAGTCCTGAAATTTGTACAGATCAGACGTCACTCATGGCAAACTGTCAAAGTGTCAGCGCGGCAACGTTCCTGCAGGGGCCCTTTGCTGTTTTTTCCAGGCGGCTCTGCGGGGACAGGGAGATTTCTTTTTTTCTTTTTTTTTTTTACCACCGGGTTTTTTCAACTCCAAACATTATGAATGTGCGAGCCAGAACACAGAGAAGCAGAATTTATATCCCACTTAATTCTCCTGATCCAAACATTTCTGACATTAGGCGGAAATAAAGAGTGACATAAATCATAAAAAAGTACATTTGTCTGAAAATAGCTGCAAAAGAGACAGGAATAAGTTAAAGAGTTGCACTGGGGATTTTTCTTTTCTCTCTCTCTCTCTCTCTCTCTCTCTCTTTCCTTTTCTCTAAGAGTCTTTGAGCAATAACTCACTGAGTTTGGAGTCTGGTTACACTTTCTGGGCTCGGGCTCAATGCCTCGCTAAAACCTGAATATTTGGAGGTGGAGTGAGAAAAGAGAGCCAGTTGGTCGGGAGAGGAGGGAGGGAAATAAATTAGGTGGAGGTGCTGAGTGTCACAGAGCAGTAATGGAGGAGGAGGTAAACACGGGGCATGTGCAGGTTAACTTGGCGCTGTCAGATTTACGACCCGGTCCGACGAGTGTTGGTCTTCGATGAGACGACGGGCTCTACCTGCGAAGAGGGTGGTGTGGATTTCAAAAAATAAAAAAAAATAAAAGGAAGAAAAAAAAAGGGAGAGGGAATCAAATATGTGAGGGCCGGCGGAGGAAGGTAGGAGGTGAGTCAGTTCTCTTGGCTCCCCGTGAAGAACTTCCTTCAAGTCGACATCTGGTTCTGATATTTCAGAGTTAATTAGTCATATTGGGGCTGTCTGAAGATAAATTCATCATCCGGCAAAGAACACAAACATGTTGAAAAATGAAAGGAAGTGGGGGTGACACGTCGGCTGACATTTAAATAAATCATTTCGGCGTGATTAAAAACTTACGGCCTGTTGATGGGCGTGAGCAGCGCGGGGGAGCGTAAAGCCCATCGCACAGGGGAAGCCTTGTCTTAGCTTTCTAATTACTGCTCCTGCTTGCTGTGTGTGTGTGTGAGAGAGAGAGAGAGAGAGAGAGAGAGAGAGAGAAACTGTTCTGCTTATGACAATTAGCAGATATTCTAATTGTTATGAAAAACAACATATGTGCCACCTCTCACTGCAGAAAGGTGCAGTCGTGGTAAACCCCTTTGCCTCTGAAGTCCCAAAATAAAACCCACTGAAACAAACCAACGTCTTTAGATGTTCTCTGAAATAGCCATCACCATCTACAATAACTCTGAAGAGTTTTGAATCAACATGAATTAAAACAACGTTTTATTTCCCATTTGGGATCAATAAAGTATTTTTGAGTTTTAAGTTGAACTTGAAGAACTCTGAGGATTTTTTAGGGAACAAGCAGCTTTATGAAAACCGTGGAACATGGCAGGAAAAGCGGGAAGAAAGTTGAGGGCAAGTTTGAAGCAGAGTCAGGTCCCCAAATTGTTAAGTTCTCCAACAAATTCTGTTAAAGTCTTTATTGGAAAATGGATATTATGTTACTCACCTGCAGGCCTAGCAAGATGGGTGAAGGAGAGAGAAGCAGCCTGGACTTCAGTGGGAATCCTAATCTGGTTCTTATGGCAGAGTAGCGTTGGTATCGTTAGCTGCCTTTCCACTGGTCATAATATTGCATGTTAAATTGGAAATACAAAACTAAATTTGCTAAATGTAAACACGGCAGTTTCCAAAAAACCTGTGGTTTTTGATAAAAAGTTGAGGTGGAATGTCAATCGTATCTAATTTTATGTATGAGGCAAAACAGCAATGGAAACTTGACAGCGGGGGGACGGGGGGGAGGGGGTTGCATCACATCAGTTTGTATAGAGTTCGAATTATGAATATGGTTTGTCTTTATTTTAATTTAATTTCTTGTCCAGTAGAAACACTGCAGTTACGAAATTGTGTTTCTAGCAGAATATGGAAGAAGCTTTGCTCAGATTTCCAATGGAAACTCAAACTTTATTCCAATCAGTGGTTTGACCACTGATAGTCCGGTTCCATATTCTTCTCACTAACCTGCATGAAATGTCCACATGCTCCTTGTGTCCATTATCTCAGCTGCTAATGCTAAAGCTAACATAGACACTACTGTTTCTGCTGTTTTTGCAGCTCAAGTCATTTATTACGTGCCACATTCATTCGTAGCGAACCACCAGCACTAATAAAACAATAATTTATTGACAGCTTTTAGAAACTCATTTGGGTTAAGTGAGTTTTGTCCTTGCTGACCAGTTGAGCCGCTAATTCTGGAAGTATCATCATCATCATCATCATCATCATCATCATCATCATCATCACTCGTGCCGGCTGTCAGCTGTAGTTAGTCAACGTTTTCAGATGCTGTTCATGTGAGTCACAGCTCAGTTCAACCTGTGGTGGCTCAGTCATACAGCATCAGGAATCAGAATGTTCAAAACATTGTTTTTATTTTACAAATTCAGCAATTTATTTATTAGCACTGTACTTTGTTGAAATACTGTTTTATCTTTGCCTCCATTTTGCATTGCGAACATGAACCAGCCGTTGCTTCCCATTAGCTTGCAGCTAATTTGGCCTCATTCTGAAATTTTTGAGACAAATCTGGATTTTCAACACATTCATGGTGAGCTGTGACAGTGAGGCAGCATTTTATTGGACGGTGGTTTCATTCTGATACTTTTCATCATTTATTTAATTTTCTTTAGGAGTTCAGTTGTGTTAGTAGCTTTGTGACGATACCGAATAAAGTTTTTAACTGAAATTTGACAATTTTGCTCATAAATTCTCATATTTTGGAGAGAAGTTGTTTGTGTTTTTTCCATGTATGTGAGCATGACTTACCATTTGAGAGCGTCATCGGGTGAATTCCCTCCATCTATTATTATTTCACACCACACCTCATCAGGCAAGTATTCATAAAACAATTAGTGACAACTGAGAGCCATTTTGCTCTCATTTCCTGATAATCAGGTGGTGGAGCTACGCTCATCATCCACGTCTTGAAATGGGAAAGTGGCAGTGTCATGCTGTGGGCGTGTTCTTCCTACAGTTGATGAGAGAATGAGTGCTTGAAGTAAATCCTCTTAATGCTGAAAAAAACCTTGAGACTTGGCTCACAGGACCACAACATTAAACATACAGCCAAAGATAGAATCAAATGGCTTAGATAAAAGTAAATTCATGTGTTAGAATGGCCTAGTCAAAGCCCAGGCCTAAATCTAATTGAAAATCTATGATGAGACTTACTAGAAGAATGGGCAGAAAATGCCATTGTCTATTTTCAGAGGTCTGGTAGAGTCACAACCCAAACGACCTGGAGCTGTATGTGGAGCGAAACATAGATCTGTTAAATATTAACCTAGGCTGTAAATAAAACACCCTCCGCACTTTTCAGAGTTTTGAAAAGAATTGAAAACCATTTATCATTTTACTTTAAAAAAATCTTTCATTTAAAGTTGAAAAATGAACATGTCACATGTTAACCTAAAGAAACGTTTTGAATGAAAAGTGCAAAAAATAAATCTTGTAGTCCATCTTATAGGCAGCTAAGCATCCATCAAACATATGGATGCTTTACCCTGGGAGAGGGTAAAGCATCCATATGCTTTACCCTTTAAACATGACCTGTTTAAAACATGACCTGTTTTAAACAGGTCATGTTTAAAACATGACCTGTTTTAAACACAAAACAGGTCATGTGTATTTATAAAACGAGTAAAGAAAAAATATATATTATCTTTGTAATGACACGTGCCTTGGTAGAATTTTATATTTAATTTTCTAAAAAGTAAAAAAAAAAAAGATTTACTTTCTTTGGCTTTATTTAGACAAATTAGCTGCGTTTCCATTTCAAATATGCACAAAAGTTTTGTTGACAATCCACTAATGTCAAAAAAACTGAATTTCGCAACGGCGCCGTTCCCATTAAATAAGAAACAGAATTAAAATCACACATAAATAAGTTTGTTCATTAAAAACCAGTCGGCGCCATCTTCGTACCACTTCCTGTCGTCTTCTTCGTGGTTTCCACCAGTAACATCCAACTGTTGATCACCATTTGTGATGCAGAAAAACAGGGTTTTCCATTGCAGTTTTGCAAAATACACCCATCTCATCCTAACTCAAGAATTATCATAATTATTTTCATAATTCCAATTTGCGCAATTTTACGGTTGATGGAAACACAGCCAGTGTTCCACAGATTAGCTCCATAAATGTTCCATTTGTTTGGTTCTGTTTTTGTTCTGTCTCAAATTATAAATGCTCTCTCTTACTAAACTTTTTCTGCAAATATTCTTGCACTTGACAAATCTAATCTACTTCTTGTTGGTCAGCTAAAACGCATCAAAGTTGAAGTTGGAACAGGAAACGATGCGGAACAGGCTGACGCGGTGTCGGCGCTGCTGCACAGCACTGCTCTGGATCAGTAGTAGAAAACAGCAACAACATCACTCTGGAGACTGTGTCCAAAATGAAAATGCCACAAATCGTTGCAGCACGGCGGGAAGCCTGAACTACTCGGTTTAAATCCCCCATGTTGCGATTCGCTTGTATTGTGTTGGTTTTGCTTCTGTTGTGTGACTTAAAAGGCATTTCACAGAGAGCAACTGAGGTGCTGCAGCGCACATTACAATGGATTAAGTCAGCCTTGCAGAAAGGCCTGAGTAAAAAAAAAAAAAAAATATGACTGGCAACCAAAATAGTGTCTGTCAAGAAGGAAAAAGGCAAGATGAAAGAACATGTCAAGGGAGAGATGATATCTCTTCTGAGCCTGGGGCAAACACACGCACATACACACCAAACTGCACACACACACGCACACACACCTACACACACACACACACACACCCTCTGACAGAGTTTTAATAAAACCTGTCCGACGCCCTCTCCCAGGGTAAAGTGTGAGTGATGGCCTGGATAGGCTGTAGGCTGAGCTCCAAAAAAACCAAGCAGACTCTCTTCTACACGCACACACACACGAACACACACAAATACAAAACAAGAACCAACAGACAGGAAGATCACTTCTGACTGACACTCATGCACCTCGCTTGGCTTCATCCGAATACTTGGCTGCCATTGTGTTGAACTCTCGTGTGTTTGGGTTGCAAACGTAATTTTTTTTTGTATGAATGTGCCCTGATGTGCAGAGAAGCCGTGTCGGCACATATGGTGGGGGGATGACATTTTCAAGAAAATAAAAAATTAATAAATAAGTAACCCACACACAGAAAATCAAATTATGCAAACAGCGTCTTGACAGAGACGTTAGTTTCCGCGTGGCTGCAGCCAAATCACGATCCTCGCAGACAAGACGCTTGATCAATATTTGTTGAGTCAAGAGGGGTGAGTCTGTGTTTGGTGGAAGGTCTCCAGCTTCTAATTACCTGTGAACCAGAGTGTGTGTGTTTGTCGCCGGGAGAAAGAGGCCAGACCTCCGTGAAGAGGCCTGTCTGCTTGATCTTATCTCGCCTGGTGAGTCGACGAGCAGCGCTGCACATCGGACTGACACAGCCAAATACCTCAGTCATTTCAGCCCTGCATTCATGTGTGTGTGTGTGTGTGGGGGTGTGTGTGTGTGTGTGTGTGTGTGTGGTCATTAGCGGGGGGCACAACAAGATGACACTGTGCAAATGTCATGTGGGCATACATGTCGTCCCGGTGAACTCGTCAAATGTCGGCGGTTGCGTCAGCGCGCCGTTAATGGAAGGGTGGCGGGAAGGAAACCAAGAACAGATGGAGGTCGACTTCACAGAGCGTCGATCCGAGGAGCACAAAGGAGAGACTTACACCTCCGCCGGGACGGTCCAGTCTGGACTGAGTGTTGATAAGGTCTGCTGTGTGTCTGCAGCAGGTCAGGCTGAGGACTCAGCAGTCAGGGGTCTGAGATGAAGCAGAAGAGAAGAGAAGATCCAGTTCAGCCAAACAGAATCGGTAAGAATCGTCTCCAATAGGAGTCAAAGTGAGCAACAGACCTGATTTCTACTTTGAGTGTACATGTAGAGCAGTGGTGTCCAAAGTGGGTCCTGGAGGGCCGCCATGCTGCATGTTTCAGTTCTCTCCCTGGGTTAACGCACCTGGATCCAACGATGGCTCATTAGATGACCTAAGGAGAACATTGACATGCTGAGGAGATTGTTACTACAACCAGGGAGAGAACTAGAACATGCAACCTGCCGGCCGTCCAGGACCCACTTTGGACACCACTGGTGTAGAGCTTAAGACATCAATCATTAAGTTCATAAACCAGCCTTGATCTAGACATAAATCTTTGTCTAGTTTCAAACAATAAAACAATTGATTGATTGGCGCGGTACAAATTCTATGTGAGGAAATTCAAGTCAATGGTAGAAAGCCCAGATGGAGCACTGAAGAGAGATGAAAATCAAACAGAATTGCATAGGAAGACGTGGCCAGGCTGTGGTGGTCTAATTTTACAAAAAAAATCTACAACTTATGTTAACCTTTTTCAGTCACCCTTTTCTTTCTTACGCTAGTCAAAAAGCTAACTCACTCAACATGTAGACTTTTAGAAAGAATTTTAGACTTATTTTACTCTAAATGCCTTTGAACCGTTTATGTGTTGTATACGGATTTTGTGGACAGGTGTTATATGGTTACCACAATCCAAACTGTGAACTTGGAGTCCAGATATAATACAGTGCAGTCTTGTTTTCTATCTTAGTGTCAGTTTTGACTTTTGCACACTTTCCACGTTTTATCAGCATGAAGTAAGTATGAATGTTGCTGAATGTACACAAATAAGTAGAGATAAAATAATAAAAAATATGCTCTTTTGTGTACAGGGTTTGTTCTCTTAGGACACTGGCCAGTCGGCCATCTTGAAATGGCCACCTGGCTCAAAATTACCTCCCCAAACACGCCAGCAGGCACACAAGCTGTGTCAGCAGAGTCTAACAAGGAGAACTGGCCGTCTCTTTCTGTGTTTGGCTCCAGATAGCGGAGAGTGGATTGTTTTACCGCAGCCTCGTAAACACGCTACTTATTTTACATGCAGATGAACGGGTGTGGGGTAAAAGTGCTAATGATGCTGACAGGTTAGAAAACGACTGCACTGACCAATCCCTCCTCTCGACCAGAGCCAGGAGAAGAAAACAGGCATGCAGGATGAGAGGTGTAGAAATGTATTATTAGAAATGGAATATAGCTTTTATTTGAAGTCTTGTTAAATTGTTATTTTACAGGGCAGTATTATGTGTAATAAACTTTTCAGAGCTGTACGTCATGGTATAATGTTGTTCTCTCATCAAAAACATACCTGGAGTGTTTCCTTGAATCTCCCGTCGCAACCATTCAGCTGGATGGACCTAGCCCCGCCTTCAAGATGCAGCTCCTCCTTGGAGCTGCAGTTTTCAAGCTTCCGCCTCACAGAGCATCCCTCCCCTTTGACTCCTCCACTCAGCTCCTTCAGACTAACCAGCAGCAATTAGCAAACACCTGGTGGAACTGAGCATCAGCTGAGCTCATTATAGGAGCTACTGCTCAGTGCAACGCTGGTAAAATGTTGCTAAGGGGTTAATAGAGGAGCCATGTTGTGATGATTTCCTCAAGAGCAGGAGTTTCTTAAAGAAACAAAGGCCCAATTTCAAGGTGTTAACATTTTTTCAAAATCATATTTGATGCATATAGCATTTTTATGACAACTGAAGTTAACAGACTTGATTGTGGTATAAAATGGCACAATGTGCCTGGAAAATACATAGCACTGCACCTTTAAACAACATATTTCTGGAAGTCAGTGGAACAGTGTTTCTAATGATTTGAGCGTTCACAGGATGTGTGCTCAGTCTTCCAGGTGAGTGTTCACGGTTCAAATGAAAGGGGGAAAGAGTGCGGCTGAAACTGGGTCAAGCTGATGAGGGGTTTCGGTGAGGGCCGACAGCGGGAACGCGTGGAGCGGTTGATGAGTCTAAAGGCAGTTGACGCAGCTGTGTTTGTCCCTGAAGCCAGCTGCAAAACTCTGGGCACTGAAGGGTGAAGTAAGCCACGGTTAGCGAAAATAACAATATATGCCACACATCAGTGGTTTGTAGAAGGGACGCACATGAAATACTGCAGTCAGCTGGAACAATAATAAAAAAAATATCAGATTGAAATATTGTCCAAAAGTAAAAGTGCACTTACAGAACCATTCATGACCCTTCAACTTTTTCAACATTGGTGAAGTTACAGTAACATTATTCAATACAGTCATATTATTCAAATATTGCAGCTGACTGCAATATTTTATGTGCATCCCTTTTACAATCCACTGATGTGTGGTATATATTGTTATTTTCACTGGATTTTTGGAAACAGGAGCTTCGTCCTCGAAGGCGGAGCTTGGTCCACGCCGGTGTTTTACACAGCTGAATGGTTGCCATGGGAGACGAAAGGATTTTTCAAACATGCATGAAAGACTCAAGGCAACAATCCAGGTTTGTTCTTGTAGAGAGAATAACATTATACCATGGTGTAAAGCTTAAAAAAGTTTATTTTACATGATCCTACCTCTTTAATGCCTTTTTTTATCATATGGAAAAGTGGCACTCCTAAAATGTAAACTTAAAGTTTTCTTGAGAACCTTCTACGTTGCATTGTATTCTTTTTAAAGGTTTTTTTTGACTGTAGTGGCCTTTATTTGAAAGTGTGAGGACAGTAAAGTAGGGTAATGAGAGAGACGGAAGACATGTGGCAAAAGTCACCAGGCCGGGAATCGAACCTGCAATGACTGCGCTGAGGACTAAGGCCTCCTCATTTGGGTTATGCGTAACCCCTGTTCCACCGCAGCACCCTGGTTGTTTTGTATTCTACCTGGCTGGTAAGTTTTTGTCACTTTTAACTCCTTCCCAGTGAACACACCTGTTTTTCTAAGCCTTGATTTAATCCAAACCATGCAGAACTTTTTTTTTCTTTTCTTTTTTTTTCAGATTCATGAGGTGGTCATGATTTTACATGATGTGTAAATAGAATTTCGTGAGTTGGGTCTATGCCCCCGCCACATTCTTGCGGTCCTGTCCATGTGGACCCGGGCCCGTGTATGTTGGTATGCACCATCCGAGTCACAGCTGCGCTGCCCGTCACTCAGAAAGGCCAGCAATGAAAGGAGCTCCATTCCTCCTCCACCCACTCCTCTCACCTCCTCTTTTTCCCTTCTCGGTCCAAATGGAACTGCTGACCCCTTTCCTCCCCTGTCAGCAGCAGGTATAATACGACCTGTCACCATGGCCCATTTGACCTCAGGCATGACCCTGCAGCTGGTTCTCCCATCATGTGAGCCTAAGGGGGGAAGACGAGGGGCTGGCGTTGCCGCGTTGCGAGGTTCAGGTAAGACTTCAGGTGCTACAGATCAATTCCCGTTGAGCAATAGATGTGAGCAACATGACGCTAAATCTTGTTCATTTAGCTGAATGTTTTGTATTAAGATTTGTTTTAGCCTAATTTCAGTAAACCTAAACAGAAAGCACTGCGCCTCCCTAACACTGATTGTTTTGACAACCCTACAAGCTGCTGGCTGAGTAACGACAGTTTGAATTGTGTGTCGATCTTGTCCAACCTTTCAAAACTTTCTTGACGGCAGCTGGCTGGCTAAGTTTGAACCCGTTTCCAAACGTTGTTTTACTTCTAATTAGAAAAGGAGAAAGAAAAAGAAAAGCATGTCTGCTGGGATACAGTTTCCCTGGTAATTCCAAGGAATCCATTCCCTGGAAAAAGAACATCCAGTGAAAACTGTGGGGATTATGATGTGTTTCACTGAAACTCATCCAATTACATTCTGCAGCACGGCTGCCAGAAGTAATCAGTAACAAAATGACGAGGACAAAACCTAACTCGATGCTATGATGCTAGACAAATATTCAAATTATGTATTTAAATGATGCATCTAGACTAAATATCACTGGATCTGGATCTACAAAAGCATTTGTGTCAAGGAACCTGCTGTTGTTTTCCACAAGATCCAGTGACTGTTTTGGGAATTTATATGACAAACCAACAGAAAAAAAATTGTGAAACAAAAAAATTGTGAAACAAAAACTAAAAGATAATCATAAAAAAACTTTTCACAAATAAGAATCTCTAAAGTGTTTGTTTATATGTTTTTAGGCAGAGTGAATAATTTGTAGAAACACAATTTGCTGCAATTACAGCTGCATGTGTTTGGGATCCGTCTGTAGCAGGTGTGTACATATAGAGACTGAAATATTTGCACATTCTTTGTAACTTAAGCTCAGCTGGAATGGATGCAGGGTGTCTGTGAAAACTGATTTTTAACTCTTGCCACAGATTCTCAATGGGATTTCAGTCTGGACTTCAGGCCAGTTTCATGGATGGGCTATGCTCAACATCTAGATTCATCGATCTGTGTACCAACGTTTCTGTCCACGCTGAAACGACACAGGTCTTCCCACAGCACCATTCTGCTGCCACCGTGTTTCACAGAGGTAGTGGTGTGTTCAGGGTAATGCTCAGTCATATTAGTTTGTCACATTGTATTTATTTTTTCTCAAGCACAGCTGGACTCTGTTTACATATTAGTTGACTTCTGAAGGCAGTTTCTTGCCCTGGATCTTAAAGCTGCAGTATGTAACTTTCATAAAAATGTGTTTTGTACATAATTTGTTAAAACTGTCACCATTTTGTGACTGTATAATGCGAGACAGATCAATTTCCTCCACCTCCTAGTGCTACTATTGCCGTCTGTAGAAATAAAAGCAGTGCTCCCAGTCAGAAACAACCAATCAGAGCCTGGAGGAGGGTCTTAGCGCTGTCAACCAACCTTGTGTATGCACTGCTAAATGTGCTGATGGCAGAAAAACAACTTATGGTGCGTTTACACGCGGTCGGCACTTCAAGTTTGACGCGTGTGCACTTTGAATGCAGACGCTTGACATTTTGTTCTACACTTAGCGTTTCGCGCATCTGGTTTACATTGTTTACATGTTTTGATTGTTGATTCTATTTTGCATGACTTTGTGTTTTTGTGTTTGTTATGATGTAAAGCACTTTGAAATGCCTTGCTGCTGAAATGTGCTATACAAATAAAATTTGATTGATTGATTGATTCAAAGTCTATGTGAAGGCACGTCAGGGACGTGTCAGCTACAGACGTTCTCAATGCTTCAAACACTCAAAACGTTCCAAACAGTTAAATCATGCTGCACTAGATGTTTGAAATGCACCGCAGTGACCCTCGATGTGCCTCCGCATAGACTTTGAATGTAAACCAGAGGCGCCTGACACTCAAAACGCATTTGATGTGAACGCACCATCACCGTTACAGAAAAGCTGCTTATCTGCAGTCATTGGTGGCCATGCTAACCAGCCTTAGCATTCATGACTGGCTCTGTTGTGAGGAGCTAGCTGTAGTGTAGCAGAGAGACAGGGGGATGGTCTGAGTGGCACGTACACAAGGATGATTAACAGCGCCAAGATGCTCCTGCTGGCTCTGATTGGTTACTACTGGCTGAAGAAGCATGGGAGACGGCAGAGAAGTTAGATGTTTAACACAGATCATTTGATACTGTCACAACATGATGACAGTTTCAACAAATAAATAAAAACTTTTCTTTTAATAAAAGTTGCATACTGCAGTTTTAATTAGGAATATCAGAGAAGGTAGAATGTCAACGCACATCAAATGCTCAAAACATTTAGAAAATTATCTAAATTTCCTTCCACCTCCCAAGTATCATTGACTTTGTGTTGTTCTATAAGATAAAACACATGGCAAATTTGTAGTTGTAAAACAACATGCGGAAACACTGACCGGGACATGAAGGCTTTTGCGAGACGCGGTGCATTAGCCTTGAAGCTTAAACACACTCTCCTTCACTTTTAAAAGCCCTCAACTTGAGGCCCCATTTAGGCCTCTCAGGTGTCCTTGTAAAAGCCTGAATAGAAGCAGTGGAGACAAACACGCAGATGAAATGTCACGAGGAAGAAGAAAGGAAGCTGGTTACAGTTGGAAGGAATCGCCTTTGGGGATTTTGTTGTCAACAACCCAAAAAGAAAAAAACAAAGAAAGGGACATAGATTCCAGTCAATGCTGCGTGCTGAGGCTGGGAGGGGACCATCACCCAAGACGAACAAACTACCTTTGTGGGAGCTGACATTTGACTGTTGCACTGTAATGATTTACGCGCAAATGCTTAGCATTTCACCGCGCCACAGGGCAACGTCTCAGCCTATTTGATGGTTTACCAGCTGCCAGCAACTCTTGTGTCATGTGAACTGAATGTGACCCGACATAGTGCTGATGTTTCTACAGTTACACCCTCCAGCTTCACATCATTAGACCTGTCAGAGCGCAGCCCGTCGCACATTTATTGTTCTGTAATGTAACAGAAGTCTGTTGTGCCCAGTCACGAGAGAGCAACCGGGCCGCTATCCATCACACTGTACGTCTTTGTTAAAGCCCGACTTATTCAGATGATACGTTCAAGGACTTATTCCCAGGTGCTTGATTCAACAAGCCTGGTCTATTTCAGTAACATACACACACACGCATACACGCGCACGCACACATCGTCTATATACACACAGGTGACAGTGTGTGTTTGGATATGGGGCGTGTGATTCAGTGTTTTGCAAACTGTGGACAGGCCAACCCCATTAAAAATGTGTGTGTGTGTGTGTGTGTGTGTGTGTGGTGGAGGTGGGGAGGAGCGGGGGGTTTGGAGTGGGTGTTGTTGGCTCGACTGTGGCCTGTGCTGCGCGTTCGCGGGATAATTTACGGCCCCTTCATCCTGGCGGAATGTGTTTGTAGCCAAACGTAATGGAGGCCATCCATTCTCCCTGTCAGCATTGGGAAACACTTTTTTAGCCGACTATGGGAGGAAATGTCTGATGGGGAGAGGGCAAAGCTGTTCCTGTGCACGTTAGCTTGCAAGCTTGGATAACTTTGTGGCCTTCAGTGCTTGGGAATAAGGGATGTGTGAAAGAAAGATGCTTGTTTGCTTGTTTGATCTGCTTATGCATGGATCTACTTGTTGCTATGTAATTGCTAGAACTGCACAGTCAGATGTGCTGTAGGCGTTTGCAGCACCGGAAGTGGTTTCCTTCCAAGGACATTGATGCCATCTTGTCGTCGACAGGTTTTTTTTTTTTTAGAAACGGTTTTATTGGCTCTTATTTGACAGTGAATTGGTGGGGGAAGACATGCGGCAAAGGTCATTAGGCCGGGACTTGAATCCGTGACGTCTGCGTTGAGGACTAAGGCCTCCATATGTGGGTTGTGCTTTCACCCCTGCGCCACCACAGCACCCCTTTCACAAGGTTTTACAGGGTGTCGCTCAGTTTTACAAGAACTGGGAGAAAATTTCATGCACCATAATGAACATCTGACAGGCCTTCCTTAGCAACACAAGCTTGTTGTGAGAACACAACTGTGGTGAGGATCAAACAGCTGCGGCCTGACAAACTCTTGGAACAAACGTGACAAAAAGCAGCTGCAGCAGCAGCAGCAAGACACAGGAAGGACAATTTTGGTAAAGACCGAGAGACGGAACGAAGGAGACAAAGAGCAGTCCACAAGGGGTAATTCTGGCACTAAATCTTTTGGCCTTTTGCACAGCCTTGAGCTGTTCCCAGCAGTGGGAGGTTCTTTGATGATGGAAGTCAGTGCATCACATTGGATTTTATTCATGGACCTCAGCAATGAGCTTTTTCCACCCCAGAGAATCTGCATTCATCAAGCAAACACGTGGGGAGCTTAGCTCTAACATGGGTGCGCTACAGCATCCTGTCATTGCCTCCATCACATTAGTCATCTCTGACTGCCGAGGCCAAAAGTTTGAAACCTTGGTAAATTGTAAACAGCCTGTAGTTGTATCCAGTCCAGAGGACCCCAAGTTGCTTCACATTACATTCACTCATTCACCCACACATTCACACGTTGATGGTGGCAAGCTAAAGGATAGTAGCCACTGGCCTGGGGAGGTCTGAGAGAAGTGAGGCTGTCATGTGCTGGTGCCACTGGGCTCTGTGACCAACACCAGGGTGAAGTGTTTTGCTCAAAGACTGAATAACGGACACGGACCCACAAGTTATTTTTCCATTAACTTTACTTCTTAACTGTTATTAGATCGTTTTATGAGATAGTTTTATGGTATACTGAAGTTTATTTACAAGTTTTCCATAAGTTTCAAAAGCTTTTAAAGGGAACCATGATTAGTTATAAAAATAGACCTTATTTGGAAAATATTTAGATGTACAACAAAAAATACAGTAATAATACTGTAGGTTATTTAGTTTTTGAAATTTGAATAAACTATTTTCAGAGGAATGTCATCATGTTGTTGACGCTGTAATGCATTCTGGGTAAATGACGTACAGTCCAACAGCCTGGCTTCTCCAGCCAAAACAGTGATGAGTAACGTTATTAAGCCTTTTTAATTTGAACCGGAGCGCATTGAAAACGATCTGAACGTAGAAATTAGAAGAGGTGATGAAGATGAGGAGGAGCAAACAGAGGAAGAGGACGGCAGCTGGTGTTTTGCTGCTGCCTTCAGCTTCATAAATGAAACAATGAATGACATTTACCTGTGGTCGGACTGCGTGATCCGGTAAGTACTTCTGTAGCTCTGTGTCCAGTTAGGTAACAGCGGTTGAGGGTCTGAACTTCGTCCTGTGTTGGTAGTGGTTTCACAGTACTGGTGCTCTAGCTCGATTAGCATTTCCAGTAGTGATAGCTCCATTAGCGCTGCTTGCCTTTGTGTGTCTCCCACCGTCTATAGCCCTGTGTCCGGTTTGCAATATCTGTGCTTGTTTAGAGTCCACTGTTACACAAGTCCGGTGTTTAACACCGGACCTTCATGGGTCCTTGTCAGATCGGTGATGTCAGTACTGCAGGCAGCATAGCCCCTGTTAGTATCTCAAAGAGCATCCAGCTCTGGCTGTCTCAGCGGCAGCACGGCATTTATTTTTAGCTCGTTAAGGCACGATCACCTGTTAGAGCCTTTGTTGGTTCTGCTGGTATAAATGGTTCAAAGTGTTGTGGAGAAATGTCCAGGATCCAGATTAGGTCCTTCGTTGCCTCGCACTGCGCTCTTCTTTCTGATGATTAGTGTCTCCGGGTCGTAAAAATAATACCGCTTTGCCATGGATACGCATCATACCAACTGCCCAAAACTAAAAGAGAAAGAGCAAAAAACTTCCAACTGTATGTCATCCAAAACCAGA
>NW_006800106.1:1301943-1345524 GCF_000485575.1 Poecilia formosa
TTCTGATTCAGTCTCTCAGACGAGCTATAATCACTTCGAGGGTTCACAGCGACATAAAACACAAGACGAAAAGGCTGCTGCAGAAGGAATTTGAGCAATTGAAGGTAGCTCATATTGTTGGTGAGGAAGCATTCAGGTCACAAATCCAGGCAGAAAAAGAGAAAAGTGACGCCCTCCAACAAGAGCTGGACCAAATCAAGACTCGCTACGAGGAGCTTCAATGGAAACATGAAGCTGCAGGTGAGGGGAACCTGCAGGTCGACATGCAGATGTTTTATGAAGAAAAAAATCAAGCAAGAGCAAAAGCTCCTTTAAGACCTGAGAGCTGAGAAGGACGATCTCCAAGAAAAAATGTCCAAGGAGATTGCCTGCCTGCAGGAAACAGAGAACCGTCTGCAGAGCTGGTGCTGTTTAAGATTTCATACCAAGAATTAAACAGGAGGAATGAAGCAGATGTTTCTGCCCTGCAAGAGAAAGTAGACATTTATCAGTATGAGGTGAATTGTGAGAAAGAAGCTGATTTGGAAAGAGCCAAGAATGACCATCATCTTATCAATGTACTTAGAGCTGAAAAGAACAATCTGCATCAGAAAATGGCACTAGAGTTCTCTTTCCTGCAGCAGCAATCCAGAGACCATAAAACATCTCCAGAGTGAACTGGAGCAGGCTAAAGTTTCTTACCAGGAACTTAAAATTACATATGAAGGAGATGTTTCTGCTTTAAGACAGCAAGCAGAAATATTTAAGCAGGAGGTAGATAAAGAGATGAAAGCTCACTCACTGAAAATGATGAGGGACCAAAAGATTATCAGTGAACTTGGAGTCGAGAAGGACAGTCTCCAAAAGCAACTCACTGTCCCCCAACAACGGTACTGTAGCAGCATCTTCACAGGAAAGAGATCTTAGTTCTTAACCAAGCGCCTCTTTCTCTGGGAGTTTGTTTGTTCTCCCAGTGTTAGTGGAGTTTTCTCCGGGTGCTCCGGTTCCCCCTAGATTTCCAAAATCATGTAAATTGGGGTGATTGACCAATGTAAATTGTCCTCAAGAAAGGTAGTATTAATTTCTAGAAAATTTAATTTCAAAAGCTTTGTCTGTGACCAATCTGATACTAGAAGTTGCTCTAGGAGGAGGTTCTGATACCATTCTAGATTCATGGCGGCGTTCACGTAGCATTGTCTGTTGGATCAGAGGGAATTTCACACATGAATGATCCCAGGGTCTTCACTGTTGGTACAACAGCTCACTCATGTTTATATTCAGCTCTTCTTCTCTCGGCAGACCTTTTTTCCACGTCTCCATCAGTCTGCCTTCACCAGAGGACCTAACATAACTTCTGTCCTCCACAGTCCGCCTCAGTTAATGTCCTTTCTTGAGATGATCTTGGCACCTTTCGGACTTACCTGGATACCCCTAAAGCTTTCTTCACAGCCATTAATCATCTCCCAAAATATTATTAATGATTTGATAAACACTTGATGTGGCTGCAATCTGACTAGCAGTATTATCCTTGCCCATAAATCTCTTTTGATGTAAAGTTAAAAACACTAATGCTAACTAATGCTAGTTCTGCATTTGAAGCTGTAGCATAAACATTTTGCTCACCAGATAAACCATGCTGCCATGGAGATTTTTGGACAGCTGGACGGTTTTGTATCAAAAGTGATGTAATCCCAATAAATACTAAACTAAATACAAAGGAATGAACTTGTATGAAAAATACAGGTTAGTGAACAGAACATGGTAAAACCTGAACTGATATAGTCAAGAAAACAAAATACAAACATAGTAGGTAGTGACAGGAATGCTCTAAACTTCAGGAGATAATATAAAAATACAGTAAGCAGAACACAAGAATAAAACACCTGGAGGACAGAATTAATATGGCAGAAACATAATATACAGAGTATTAGGGCTATACTACAAAAGTTAAATATATAAATAAAATTACAAGAATAAAGTTGTCGAAATTATGAGAAGGGAAACACAGTATTTCAAGAATAAAGTCACATTATTATGAGAATACAATCATAACAATAAAGTCATAAAATTCTGGCTTTTCTCATGTTACTACAATTTTATTCTCATTATGACTTTATTGTTGTAATTTTATTGTTTTATTGTCTTAGCGTAGTCCTAATACTCTGTCAATAAAGAACACAAATCACCCACAAATAAAACATAAACACAAAGCCCAAACACCCAGGAAACGTGACACATTTCTAATCCTGGAACATAAAAAAATGTTGCATCACCTGAAAAACAAACCCAGTCCTGATTCAGAGCAACACGGTGAATATCACACTCCTGATCCCAATGCACACACACTATTCAGAACAGGAGCACATCAACAGTGACACCCTCCAAGGCCATCGCAAAATTTATGTCCCCTTTGTTTTTTCACGCTTAGATTTATGTGACTTAAACTTTTCAAATACGCCAGTGTGCACAGTTAGCCTTACACATTTTGACCAAGACTGTGCAGAAAGCTCCTGAAAATGGCATCAAAAGCATGAACACTTCCTTTTTCCTCTCCATTTGCTTCCATATAACCGTTTCTGTGTTGTTGCTACTGGTTTGCTAACTCAGTTGATTCTCCCGTCCTTCCAAACTAAGGCCTCCTCCTTTTCCTGTTGAGCTGTGGCGGGTGACTCTTGTTAGCTGCGCAGCAAGCGGGGAAATGACTGAGTCTGACAATATAATTTACATTGTCTGTGGAGAGCGATCGCAGCGCGGCAGCCGTATTTATGCCACATTAGGGGATTTGCCTCCGCTGCCGTCTCCAGGTCCAATCCATCAGATGGCTTCCACCGCCTCCCCCTTCCTCCCCAACGCCGCTTTACTGAAACATGCCCTTGAGAGAGTGCTGAGTTGCAGGAGTGTGTTTATCTGTGCGCTCACAATGGTGCTTTGTGAGCGGGCGCGCCAGCATTTTGCTGTGTGCGCGCGTGTGGGCCTGTGTGTACACCAGCAGGAGCGTGTCGATTCAGTACACCGGCTGTGGCCTGCGTTGTTAGACAAATGGACTCCATTCTGCAACAGACCAAATTACAGCAATAACTTCAGGGGGAGAACAATCATTACCGGGCCATTGTCATAACACTGTGCATGGGCAGCAGAAAAGTGGCCACTCTCCTGCCATGCCAGGGCTTCCCAGGCAGCAAAGACTTGCCACTGGAACTCTGCAATCCGTCCTCTCTGGGCTGTCAGCTTGTCCTGTATTGACTTGTCTCCCTTTGTAGCAGTCCCAAATTACTGTCAACTCATTCCCTCGGCATGCATTTCTCTGGATTGCTGCCTTGATAAGTGAGTCTGATGCAAATTGACACGGACACCCACACGGAGTAAGAAAGCATGGCACGAGGCTCAGCGAACAGGAATATGCATGGGAGAGCTGCGGCTGGGGAGCGCTGTAATGAACGACACAGAGGAGCTCATTTTTCACAGAGGATACAAAATGTCGGGTCCGGAAAGACAAGTCGGCGCTGAGAGGCGGCAACACATGCGGCTCCAAGTACTGCTCATTAATCATGAGACCAGGGAGTGGTGGTGGCGAGGTGCGGGGGGGACCCGTATCCATCTGTAGTGTACTTATGAGAGTTTTATAAATGTACTGCACAGCTGCTTGAGTCGGCGAGTAAACAACTAAGCCGAGCTCTGCACACTGTGTCCTTACAAGGGCACTGAGCCTGAAGCACCTGTTAGGACACGCTGAGGGCAGAGTGTTCACCTGGTCGGCTGTGGAACCACGAAACATCAACCCAGAACTTTCTCATGTTCATGAAATACGGAGCAGCTGACTAAAATGCAGCTAAGACACAACAATCGACTGTAGACAGTTTTCAGTCTCTTGTTTTATGAAGATATTGCACTTTTCTTTTTGCCTTCCTGCCATGAAGAGCGGTCATGAATCATAGGTGTTAGTGGCAGAGAAAGCATCACTCTGTAACCAGCTGTGTTTCCATTGGCCATTTAACTCGACAAACTGGAATTACAAAAATAAAACACAGCAATTAAAACAAAAACAAAAAAACTTCTGTTTTTCGTTAAAATGTTTTTGTGCTAGGACCAGGTGGTTTTTCGGGTGCCTCGAGATTCGTGCATTTTGCAAAACTGCAATAGAGACACTTATTTTACATCGCATGAATCATGTGATCAACAGCCAGATGTGTTGCTGTCAGTGGAAAAGACGAAGATGATGATAGGAAGTGATAGGAGGATGATGGCTCGGCAGGTTTTTTTATGACTTATTGCATTTTCAGAATAGTGTTTTTTCAACATTAGCTACAAATATTGTTGGAAGTGCAGCTACTGTGAAACTGGGATGAACAAATTTTAAACAAAAGACCAAATGATCATGAAGCTAACATTTTTTAAACTGTCTTTGGCCTGTTGAATTTATCATTTGTGGGTTAATGCAGCTGGCATTACAAAAGCAGCAATCTCTCTGTGTGTGTCATCCTTGGAAAATGTAAATATTTTAACTATCCTTTTAACTATTCTTAGATTCCTTAGATTTTCAGAGAGGCTACCCAAATCTATCAACTTCAACTAGAGACAGAGGTTAAAAACTCGAAAGTGTAAAACTGTGCTGCCCTCTTCATGAAGTTCCCGGTTACTAAGACAATGATTGGAGTTTAAATTCCAACCCGACCCAAACCTGTGGACGTTGTGCAGAAGCCCGATCCAATCCGACTGATTAACTCTAATTAGACGTAACAGACATGACATTTTGTCAAGTGCCATCATTAAAATCATCAATACACATCAAATAATTCTTTCAATGTTCCATTTATTATGGTCCAAAAGCAACTCTGAACAGGTGGGTTTTTAGCCTTGATTTAAAGTAACTCAGTGTTTCAGCTGTTTTGCACTTTTCTGGAAATTTGTTAAAAAACAAAACAAAACAAAAAAATAAAGAGAAAGTGTAAGTTGCTGGTATTTGGATTTCTAACAGTTTTTATCATGTTCAACCAGTGGTATACATATGATTGTACAACCTCTGTTTGTGAAAATATCACATTAGTGTTGGAAAAACAAAAATGGAAGTTAGCACTTTCTTAGCATTTTTCATTGCCTGTAATGGTTAGCAAAACAACAATAAGAATGTAGCAAATCACCCGTTTCTGATGTGCAGTCAGAGAGCACTCAACTCTGAAATCCTCATTTAATTGAACACATTTGCTCATTTTGCTGATCATCTATTCTTGCTCTCTCTCACTTTCTCGCAGCCTTAATAAACCACAGACATCTACCAACAAATCTCAGAAAATAGTTTCCTTTTAGCTTCTTACAACATCTCAGTGACCCTAGAAACAGCTAACATAGATCAGAAGCAGCTCTGATGCTGTGCATTGCTGCTATCAGTGCGATCCTGTAGTGCCCTGCAGTGATGCGTTCATGATTAGAGAAAGAGAGCTTTCACCTTCTGACAGGTTGGATAGCGGTTAGCGGTTAGCGACGATTAAATTAGCTTAATTCCATCACAAGGCACTTTTTCTTGACTAAGAATGTGTTGTTGATGTTCAACGGAGTACCACATTCTCCACAAACACTCCAGCTGCAAGAGGATAGGCGAAAGGCTTCCAAGCCACTTGAATAACTCTACCCTCACAAAATAATTTAGCTCCAACACCTAACCTCCTCACCCGACCTTAATTCTGCAGGCCCCTACTTGTCCCAGTGCATATCCTGAAGGCACAGGGCAATTTAGCCTTTAATTAATTGATGCTGCTTTCTTGCTGAGCAAAGACATTTGATGAGAACGGAGTGTGAGCCAGTGTGCAGGATTGGTGTGCACAGCTAATGATTGCACAGGGCAGCGGAGGGCACAGTAAATTAGGCAGAACTGAACTTTAGAAGACACCCCGACCATCGGGAGGGGAAATGAAGGCTGGGAAGCGGAGGAAGACGAGACGAATGACAAGGCATATCACGGCGATGGAGCGGAGAGGCTACCCTCGGCTGCACGCTGCTTGTTTGCTTTCGTTGGGTCTCAGGATTCTTAGCCTGTTAGGACGCGGACGGGGACGGGGAGGATGCTTTCAGACGCACATATACCCAATTCGTTACACAACACTTAACAGGAACTTGTGAGTCAAAATGCAAAGGAAAAAAAAAAGTAAAAATGTCTGGCGAAAAAAAGCAAAACTGCCGCATGACGACATGCACACAGATAGATTGCAATTCAGAAGCTGAGGGGCAACACACACTCATCATTTCAGTGTGTCAGCTGGCGCCTCAAACACACACCTTGGTGTCAGACCAGATTACTGGACTTCACCTGTAGATAACGTTCACTTGCTTCTGAATAGAGCAGGTTCTGAATAGAGCAGGTTACAAAGGAGTTGAGGAGTTGACCTTTGACCGGATGCTGCTGGTGTGGATTGTTTAAAATGGAGGGGGTATTATGTGTTCTCCAGGCACATTGTGCCGTTTTATAGCACTCACTTCCAATTCGTCAAAGTAGAGTTCACAAAGTTACCACATCTGACGGACGTGTTCATTTGAGCACCGCACCAGTCCTCTGCTAATACCGCATGGTAGTGACTAATGATACTCAAATAAAATGAAACCGATACAAAGAACACGAAGTCCAGTAGAACACCTGCTGTGGCTAATGTACAGTCAGGCCCCTGTCTGAACATACAGTGCCTATAAAAATGATTCACTCCCTTGGATGTTTACGAAGCAATCATAATCAACATAACTTGGCTTTTTTTACCCAAAAAAATTTAATACAATCATCTGATGTAAAAGTGAAAAATGATTTCTGCAAAAATAATGGTAGCTAAAGAGTCAGTAAGATGTAAAATAGACTTTTTTAGGTTTGCTTCATAATGTTATAATGTTTTTCCCTCGTCAAAAACACACCTGGACTGTTGCCGTGATTCTTTAATGCATGTTTGAGAAATCATTTAATCTCCATGGCAACCATTCAAGTTTGTAAAACAAGCTTTGATGACAAAACTCCAGTTTCCAAGCTTCCGAGTTTCTGCCTCACAGAGCAGAGACTCCCTCCGCCCAACTCCTTCAGACTAGCCACGAGCAATTAGCAAGCACCTGGTGGAACTGAGCATCAGCTGAGCTCATCTTACAAGCTACTTCATATATAGTGAAATGTTGTGAAAGGGTTAAAAGCGGAGTCATGTTGTGATGAATTCCTAAAGTCGTAGTTTCAGAAAGAGCAGGAGTTTTTAAAGAGACAGAGGTCCAATATCACGGTGTTAGATTACGCAGTCAATTTTGTCTCAGTCATATTTGATACACATGGCGTTCTTATGACAGCTGACGTTACTGGATTGTGCTGTAAAATGATACAATAAAGTAATAATGATACAGTAAACCTGCCTCGATCAGGCCGTGCTCACGGACTGGGTGAGCGTGCCAGAAGGAGGCTGGTGAGAGAGCACATCGGGTCACCATGACGACGCCCAAGGAGTTACAAACGTCAGCAGCTGAGATGGGAGCGATTCTGCAGACGGCAACTGTTGCCAGGTTCATAGAGGAGGGCAGAGGAGCCAAAAACTAAACTCAAGAAAGACTTGAAGATATTGTCCTCAAGCAAACACTGTACACTGTGGACTGTACATGTGAACCAACCGAACCGGACAGCCGGCACATGTTCAACACATCCAACAGAAAACAAGATGAATTATCAGCAGATAATAAAATGAACGAGGACCAAGCTACGGTTGAAATAACACAGCCCTGGCCTATTATTCTAAAGGACAAAGCAGGCATTTTATGCTGTTAGCTAGATATCCCCCACCTTAATACTCACACACACACAAACACACACGCACACACACACACCCTATGGAGACCAGGGAGGAACAGCTGTCACAGTGGTTAATTTAGTAGGACAGAGATGTGGGTCGCGCAGAGCTTCCAAACTGACACTGGTGGTTAGGAGAGGTTCTCTGTGGAGCACCTGTAGAGAAAAGGGCAAACACAGCAGTGTGTGCGTTTTATTTTTATTTTTTATGTGTGTGTGTGAGAAGTACAAGCGTCCATATTAACACAATTATTTTTACTTTTTTTTTGTCTTGTGGTTAACCCGCTATTGCGGGTTTTTCCTGCTGCCTTTTCTCAGCATCTTGTAACGGTAAGCCTTACGGTCTGCACAGGTGCGAAGGAGGAGTTTCAAAAACCTCAAACATGCTGGAAATGTGTGTGAAAAATGTTGGCCTTTCATCCATACATAAACTATCACTAAAATAAATAATAAAAACTCAGAGCTGAGAGGAGAATTCTCCTTATTTGCACGTTGGAAACTGGAGAGTTACAGTCTGACCCAAACAAAGCAGCGCGGCCTCCACATGCGTCCGCATACCTGCTTTGACATGATTACCAATCAGCATTGTCCTGTGTTTTGTTAATTTTATATTGTAACATGGTATTTAAAAGTAGTTCAAACTCTCTAGTTAATTCCTAACAGGAAGTGGTGATTGTCATGAGGGATTGTGATTGGCTGACACAGGTTTTAGCTTTGAGCTACACTGCCCCCTACAGGGTGGGCATGTTTAAAACAACGCTGAGTGATGTAATTCACCGCGTTTATGTGTATGAACACTTTTCTTACACAGTGGTGAAAGATTTCAGCGGTTGTAGGATTTTTCTTTTTCAAGTCATTTCTGTTGCTAACATAAAGCTAGCATGTTTTTATTTTGGTTGTATTTACCCAGAATGCTGTGTTCTATAGTTCACTTCCTGCTTCTGAAACGGCATCCAGTCTGCTTGCATCGCACCTTGTCAGACTTGGGTTTTCAGGCAGAGCAGAGTTTTTTTTTTTTTATGTGCATCTGTTGAAAATAACCTTGAACCGTCGAACATACTTTTCATTAATTTTTGTGTACCCAATTTTTTTTTTTTTTTTTGTTTGTCTCAGAGTTTGATTACACGTTCACATCTCACCAAACAAACTGGACTTTCTAGGCAAATTTGATTAGAGCAAACTGGTGTGAATGGACGCTCAGTTTCATCTAGTCTCCGACATTTATGTTATTCCTTCATATTAATGAAAGCATGCTGCTTGAAAAGTACTAATTTAGAACAATTTCAATTTCTTCTCAGTCCATATTTATTTCCATCTTTCACAAAGAAGATTTACCTGAACGTAACCTCTGCTTTGCACTTGTAGCAATGGAACAACGTTTTTCTTTTTCTTTTCTTTTTTTTTTAATGGCAGGAAATATATACGCAACAGCGTTTAACATGATTTATGACCCGATTTCTTCTAATACGCAGCTTAATTGTAGGAGCTATTAAAATTACATACTGCCAAACTGATTAAGTTGTCTGGCTGTGGGAGCTTGTTTCCTGTGGGAGCGTTTAAGGTTCATCAGCAGCTAAGGAGCTCAGTGGTTTTATTGAGGTGCAGGGATGATTTTAACCACAGAGACATTATGAAATGTACGGCTATGTGTAGGTTGTATATGTGGTGGGAGCAGAAGTGTGATTACTTTTTAACAGTTTGTAGCTGTCTATGCTTGCACAGGTATGGACAGGTGCCAAGATTTTTATTTATTTTTTTTAACTTGCATTAAGAAATTTCCCTCGAGAGTCGAGAGATGCTCAGAATACTTTCCCTTAATACTAAAAGCAGCGTTTACGCTTACACCAATTTTTTCTTTTAGATTATGTAATCTCAATTTAGATGGATATTTAATGAATTCCTCAGGAGAAATGTTCCTTTTGGACTAACGTGTCCAGGATTTCATATTTGCAATTCTCCTTTCCTCACTAGTAGCGCTCTGTCTGTCTGCGGCCTTTGTCTCACTTTCACGGTAATGTAAGTTCACCCATTGGCTAAACTGATGTCCTGTCAGCCATTTCTACTGTTTAATCGTCTGCTAAGCCTGTCTGTTGTAAAGTTTGGCACCTGGTAGTATTAGTTATTAGTATTATTAGTATTAGTATTAGTATTTAGCACCAGGTAGCACCTGGCATCTAGTAGGATCCACATGAATTCTCCGTGTCGACAGCCACATAACACTGCAAGTCAAAGGGTGGCGGCAGATACTCCGCAGTTAAAGAAAACCTGCAAGTTATGTAGCTGGCAGAAGAAAAACACAATTTTATTTCTTGTTTTTTAAGAAAAATACTGCAGCATTTTGAGCTATTCAGCTCTGAGGAACCACGAGGACACAAAACAGTTTATTAAAAATGTTATTAATTTATTCAAATACATTTCTTCCTTTCTCCTGAGTTGCCATTGGCGATGTTCACAATTACTTATTTCTAGTCAAAGTTTAGCCTTAATCATAAAAACGTATTCTCAAGTTGGATGTGCGCCATTTAGTCTCCATGTGAAATTACTTTATATAGTTTATGATTTCAAATCCTTAGTTATGATTTAACTGAGGAAGAGTAATGGCTTTAACCGTTTGTCAGAATTTTGACTAATATTTGGAAGAAAAAAAATTAAGATACTACAGATGGGTTAATCTCACTTAAAGGGGCAGTATTGTTTAAAATCAACCTTTGTTGACGTTTACATCATGTTATAATGTTATTCCCTCATAAAAAACATTCGGGGAGTGTTTCTTCGATTCTTTCATGCATTTTTTTAAAGAAATCCTTTAATCTCCCATGGCAACCAGTCAGCTGAGCAAAATGCCTGGATCTTCAGACAAAGCTCCAACTTGGAGCTGCAGATTTTAAGTTTCCACCTCACCGATCAGCCCTCCCCTGTTCAGCTCCTTCAGACTAGCCAGCAGCAATTAGCAAACATCTGACAGAACTGTGTACATATTGAGCTCAATATGTACACATATTGTACATATATGTGTACAATATGTGTACATATTGTACACATATATGTGTACACAATATGAATAAGCAGACACGATGAATAAGCAGCATCGTGTCGGTGTCACTGAGAAATATCTCAGTTTTAAAGGGTTAATAGAGGAGCCATACTGTGATGACTTCCTGAAGGTGGAGTTTCAGAAACAGCAGGAGTTTTTAAAGAGACAGAGACCCAATTTCATTAAATTGTGAAGTCCAATTTCTTTTAAGTCATATTTGACACCGATAGCAATTTTTTTACAACTTCAGTTAACATAATTACTTGATCGTGTTATAAAATAGCACTATGTCCTCGGTAAACATAATCTCACTTTTAAACCAGCCTTTATTTGACTTCAGATTTTCCAGAGAACCTTAGAGAATAAGCAGCATCGTGTCGGTGTCACTAGAAACACTTCATCTTACTTGTAGAAAACAAATATTGAAGACATTCATAGCTCTCCTTCCACTTCACCATAATGCAACACTTTCATTACTCTAATACCCACAATTCTCATATAACACACAGAAGTTTGGGGTTGTGGGGACGAAAAATGAAGAAAAACTCAAAGAGTAATGGACACGTCTGTGATAACAGTGTCTGTCTGAAGGATGGTGGATGGATGAGGAGCCCCTCTCACCCAGCTGCTCTCTCCCAAGCAGATTTAAACATTTTATAAGATCTGAGCCGAAACTCCTGAATGCTGACAACAGAGCTCCTCTTCCAGCATTTAATCACCCGGCTGTCAGTCTTGTTTTCCTGTCAGTGCGACCCGTTTATCCAACCCTGTAAGACATGTTTAGGATGTAACACAAGAATCCCATTCTTTTTTTTCTTTTCTTTTTTCTTTTTCCCACTTCTGACTCCAGTTCTCCCACTTCTCCTTTTTGCTCCTTTGTCCTCTCCCCTCCCCTCTGCTGTCCGTCTCACTTGCGTCTGTGTCTCTTTTGTCTTCCCCTCTGAGGAGGACAGGGAGGGTGTGTGTGTGGAAAAAAGAAAAAAAAAAAGAAAATCTGCCAAGTGACGATAAAGCTATTTGGTACCGTCACGAGTCTCCCATAGAGGAAGGGATGGAGCGGGGAGTGGATCGCTCCATCCATCACGACCACGCAGGACTGACACAACAAAAGATGGAGTGCTGGGAGAGGCCTCTCAGCTGCGAGGGGCCAGGAACTCCAAACAATATTTTTTGGCGCCTGTCAGGCTGTCCAATAAAGGAGGCCGATATATGAACTATCTAGCACTGATGTAATGCGCCTCATAAATCTGCTTTAATTACTCGGCTCGGGGACAGCCAGTGGGAGCCCGCGTCTGGATTTATGGCATCCCCCGCTTGGCATCTTAACGACTCTGTGCTTTTAATATCATTACCCTGTAATTTATTATGCTGCCAGGGTGCACACCCAAACCTTCAGCATAACTCTTGTTTATTTATGCCTGTTTAAAGGCCACTTCAGTGACACAGGCATTTAGCACATTTCAGTCGGGCTTTAATCATTTGTCCTAATGAGGCCATTATACGGCCGTGTCCTCTGGCTGGCTCGGGCTGCGGCTTGACGATGGTCGGGGGTTGAGCCCTGGGAAGCTGGGAGAGATGGCAAGACCAGGTTTTTTTCTTTCTCTCTCTGTTGGGTCGTGATCCCACGGGCTGCGCGGGTCCGGAGCCGCTGTTCTGCCTGCCGCAATGAGAAACTTGCCAAGTTGAAAGTTTTCATTGGCCTGTGATGAATACTTTCAAACGTCAACAGAAAACTGGACGGACATTTTTGGTTCACTTTCTTAGATATTTGTTTGAATCTGTTGTTTTTTCATTTATCTGATTATTTTTAACCAATGACAAACCTTATATTTTGACAGGAGCCATTACTAAGATCATCAATACATGTCGAATCTGTTGGCCAATGTTACATTTATAATGGTTCATAAGAATAATATGAACCATAATATTAGATTTTGAGCCTTGATCTAAAGGGAGTCAGTGTTTCATTATATTTGCAGTTTTCTTGAAGTTTGCTCCAGATTTGTGACGCATAGAAGCCGACTTCTGTAAAGTAAAATATATTTATTATTCACAAAAATTACTCTTAACATGCTCAACAATAAATGTGCAATATCAAAATGGGACAAATAAAACGGACGTGTACATTTCTGTATCTCCAAAACATAAAGAGGAAGTTGTAAGTTTGCCGTAATAAAAGGAAAGTTTTAAATTCCCAACATTTTTTGGGGTGATTGCTTTCCATACATTATTTTTTTTACATTATACTTTATTTTTTTGCACCTAGCAACAGAAATCTATGCTAAATTAGGAGCACACAGAGAGAATGAAGTTTTTTTTTTTTGCTTACCTATTTTAGATTTAAATGCAAGAAAAAGTGAAAATATATATCAACAATAACTGAATATAGCGCACAAACCTGGGAAAGACATGTCTTGTGTAAATCAACTAGTAAATTTAGGTTTTAGGATACGATCTGATAGCAAAGAAAGTATTTCTCACTTAGCAAACAAATTTTAGCATTCTGTTTTTATCCTCCAAGAAACCAAAATACTGCTTCATAAGAACAGGTTATAGATCACTCTCTCTTTGAAAACACTAGCCGTCTTAAGCCAAGTTTAATGAATGGTTGGACAAAATGAAATGTGACCCTAAAAATGTCTAAGAAAACAAAAAGTTTCAGCTAGATGAACTACCTGGGGAGGGCAAGATTTCTATCATTCCAGAATTGTGGTCGCTGGGCCGCACACAATTATTCCTACAGCCGTAAATGATTCATAGGCTGCAGTCTGAACAGGCCTGCTCTGAGAACCGAGTCTCATCTCTCTCCAGCATATTGTCTTCCAGAAAAGCGTGTTTTCCTTTGGTTTCCTCATTCCGACCGGATGGAAAAACTATCATAGTTCTCCTCCACTGTCCCCTCCATTTCCTACCGTTCACCTCACATTACCCCTCCATGTTTCCTTTTCTCTATCCATCTACTTTGCAAACCTCCGTCCCCCAATTCATCCTTCTCTCCTCCCGTCTGACTGCACATGAAAAAGGAGCTACAGGAGCCGCAACGGGCGGGGCGGGTAAAAAGAAAAACCAGCCGGGGTCGAGGACAGACTTTGCTTTTTCTGGTGCCATGTTATGCTAATGCTTTCCAGATCGGCCTCCCTATTACACGGGCTGCGATAGGACTCCGTTATGCTAGCTGCTAAATGCCTGCGCAACCGCCAGTGACAGTGACATATTAGTTTTGCGCCCCTCCGCAATCTGATACCCCGAAGTTTGCCACCATACTAAAGATTTGATTAATGTTGTTCCATTTGGTGGCTGTAATTGGCCGCGACTGGAGCACAGAATAATCAGGCGTTTCTATTCGGAGCAGCCGGCAAGTCGGCGGAGGAGGGAGAGAAAAGGGGGCAGCGATGCTAACGAGCGAGCTAGTTAATTAAGCCTGCAGCACAGTGGCGACAGTTACTGATGACTCCTATGACAAACCGCCCCTGTTCCTCCTCCTCCTCCTCCTGCTGCTGCTGCTGCTCCACACATTTCCTCCGTTCCAACACCAACATACAGTGTAGACATAGTGCTGGGAGCAGACAGACGGGACAAACCGATTCTTTTTTTTTATCTCTTGACAAGGCAGAGATCAGTGGTGCAGAGGTCAAAACTGTAGCAACAACAACTGATGCAACAGAGGAACTTTGCTGTGAAAAGCGCTGAGTTTTGTAATTATGACAACTATTTTCCCCTCTTCCCCATGCCGGGATCCTCCGCCGTCAGCTGCTGCTGAGGTGTGGACGCTTCACTGCCGCTGCCAGCAAACATCGATCACTGTGTTTCCATTAGCCGTGAAATTGTGCAAATTGAAAGTTTGAAAATACCTTTCATTAATGGAAACACGTCTGTTTTGAATAATACATGTATTTTTTGATAGAAAAGTTTTTGCGCTTGGATGAGGAGGTTTTTCAACCGTATCAAAGTCGATTTATATCACAAAACTGCAACGCAAACACTTTTTTTTCCAACAACTGGGTGATACTACTGGCGAAAACGCCGAAGAAGATGACAGGAAGTGGTAGGAGGATGTTGGGGGTTTTTTTTCAGACAATGTGCCTCTGGTTCCACCAGAGCTCTCACAGCATCACACAGTTCATAAGAAGTTGTGCATCATTCCAAAGTGTTTAATCCATAGCGTTTCTGTAAAATGGCCGACTACAATTTCCCCAAAACGCTGCATACGTAGCCGCTTCCAAGTAGGCGGGGCTTGTTGGTCCAATGCCTGAATCAGACGCCAACGTCTCCTCTTATTGGCTGATGGATGACGAGCACTAGCGTCATGGCTGAATAATGAATATATCATGTAACTGTTTACATCAGTCACTGCCATTACCAGTCAATTACTATCAACCAAGAAGGAGGAGGTGTCAACCCTCGGCTACTGTAATTGGTCCAGTCCAAAATCAATTTTGACTAATAGGCCAATATACCAGTTTTGTGTATCAATAAACATCCCAGCCTAAACTCATCGATGACCCACTGGGCAGGTGCCCGGTAAGCCCAATGGCCAGCCCAGCATGTTGTTGTTAAATGCTGTGCTTATACAAATCTATCCACTTTCAGTAGCACAAAATGAGTTCCAGCTATTAAACAAGGAAACAAACCCAAACACCAAAACTTCCCTGCTGCTGCTTCTAATACCAGGTGAAGTGCTGCACTGTGTGTGTGACAGCTTATTTAGCTGAGGGCTGTCACTGAACTGTAAAACAGCAATTAAATGAGCGAGGAATTCATCATGTTCATGTCACAGCCTTGTCTCCTGGCATTGCTCGCAGACACAGAATACCTTTCCTGCAAGACAGCGGCAGTCAGAAAGCAAAACCAGCATCACAGTACTGGTTTCCATTTCCTGCTTCAGACGTCTGAGACGTCTGACAGCGCCGGGCATCGGGCCGGCACTGTCAAAGGAGAAGGATCTGTTTTTGCTTCATCTTGATGAATGTGGTGTGATGTTTTCTACAGTATTGGGAAACACATTTGAGCACTGTAGCGCACAGCGGATCATTTGTTTCAGTTCGGTTGGCTTTTGCCTTGTTTGCCTTCTCATTTCCGTTTCGTTCTCTGCATTAAATCTACAAGAGTCAACATCTCTTCAATCTTTGATGCTGGAGGCTGCCGGGTCAGGTCACTTACAATGATTCACCACAAACAGTATGAAAATCCAAAAAATAAAACTTTTTCTGTCAGCATTGTGAAATAATATATATATCATATTAATTTATTTGAGCAGTTTATCCCTTATTTAAGTCAATTTATACACTTTAAATGGTTCACTAGTTCTGTTCAGAGTACTGTTCACACAGGAAGACTTTCTGTGCTGCACCACCTCCAACCTCAGTTTCCTTTCTAATTGTACATTTCTGTGTAGTCAAATCTAGATTTGAAAACTGCTGCAAGTTCACAAAGTGGAATTTGCTTGAACCATAATGACACTATTGAGATTTTTTAAAGGTAGGAAACCACTATTTTATTGTTTAGAATATTTTTAACAGAACTTCACTTTAAAACTGTTGAACTACACCTTTAATAGCTTGGTTGCCCATGACATGTTCACAATTCAAATGATTTCTCTCAGATCATGGAGCCGTAGCGTGATGGAGCATAAAGCCATACTAACAAAAACAAATGAAAAAAGTTTAAATAACATTTATATAGTATAAATTAGTAATATTACAAGAATAAAGTCATACTATTTTAAGAATAAAGTCACAATGTGGTGATTATTCTCTTAATACTAGGACTGTCGTGTGACTTCTAGTAATATTAAGACTTTATTCTCGTAATATTACAGCTTTATAACTCGTAATTTTATGACTTTATCTTCATAATATTTAATTCTCATGATTTTATTTTTAAAATTTTTCCTAGCATTGCCCTAACACTCCATCACACATTTAGGAAGTGGGTTGGTAAAAAACGAGACTTGAGTTTTTCTTTTTTTCTTTTCTGTTCTTTTTCAACTTCAAAAACAAAGTTCGCAAATGTCCGACTGCTGCAGAACCTTTCATCAGAAACGGCTGCTGATGGGGACGCTGCCTCTTTCTTGTGTTTGTTTTTTTTTTCTTTTTGTTTGAGGATTGTGAAAGCAGGAGTGTAACACTGAAGGTGACGACAACATATGAGGCTGTTTGGAGAAAAGCTTTGGCCTTCGAAACTGAGATCTATGCCTTCTTGCCAATAATTCTTTCTGTTTATATATATGTGTGTGTGTGTGTGTGTGTGTGTATTCAGTGCCAAGCTGCCATCTTGTAGACTTAGTGACAAGACAAACAGCAGGTTAATTGTGTCTCAGTCACTACCTGTATGCTCATGTGTTGAAAGCTCTCTGCCTCACAGAGCTCACTGACAGTTGTGACATTACTGAACAGCAGGACCGGCAGTCCTTCAGGGTGTGTGTGTGTGTGCGTGTGCGTGTGTGTGTGTGTGTGTAAGGGATGACAGCAAACAGAGAAAAACAGCTTGTGCGGCCTGGGATGGCCTGGGAGAGGTAGACAGGAGGAGGAGAAAAAAAGATTCATGTGTTGGGAAGGAGGAGGAGGAGGAAGAGAGAGAAGAAGGAAAAAGAAGAAGAAGAACAGGCTTAGCGAGTTCTTGACCTGACGCCGACCCTGGTTTAACCCCTCTAATCTCTCTGTGAACCCGGGCCCCTCAGCAGGGGCCCCACAACGATCAGGTTGATAGGGATCTTGTGAGTAGACGAGGTTTGTGCTGATTTTCAAATCTCACTTTAACACTTGATTTTTTTCTCTTGTGTCATATGTTTTAATTGATTTTCATTTCAATGTAAAGCATTACATTTGTCCAAGAGGGTATTGTCATTATTTGTATTGTTATGTATTTGACGCCACAGCTGGGCAGCCTGAGACGGAGGTTCAAATCTAAATCCACGATCCAGAAAAGTAATTCAATCTCCATCACATAAAGCAATAGATGAATCTCTTTGGACTCTACGTTCTGATTGACTCTGCCGCACTAATTGAAACATGAAATGGGGGTTAAAAGCTTTATCATTCATTGGTGAATCCTATCAGCAAAGATTTCATTGTCCCTCAGCTTATCTTTTAATTGTTCACATTCAAACCATTTCCGCAGGGGACGATTCAGAAAAAATGAATACTTTTCAAATCTATAGCTCGCTGCACACTTCATCACACCGCATAATTTACGATCGCTTAGTTTGCTATCAGATATGTTCATCTCTTTTTTAAAAAGCCACTTAAAACATTTGAAATATATAAAACCGTGTTTTTGTTTTTAAACACGGTGCAAGTGATAAAAACAGAATCACTTGGTATTGTGAATGAGGTTTGTCGTGTTTAAACCTCATCTAGTGAAAACCATGGTGAGAATCAGAGAGACATCAGAGACATTCTGAAAGAAAATTAGTTTTCACGAGTCTGGAAATGGATTTAAACAGTAAATCAGTCATTTGACCAAACATCAAATGGAGGACATTTCAAAACAAATAAATTTCTCCTGAACCCAGAATCCTTCTGCTGTTCATGTCGAATTGAACAGGTTGAACTTTCATTTGCTCTCAAAGAAAAACATGAAGGAAAGAGAGAAGAATACAGGCCAACACTTCTGGAATGGTATTCTGTGGACAGACGAGCCCAAACCTGAATTATCTGTAAACCTGTTTGGTGTGATGGATTCTGCCGTGTCTCAGAGGTCACGTGAGTAAAATGTGAGGCCATTTAAAAAAAAAAAATGTAGCTAAAACAACACCTTTAGCGATGCAGACTTAAACTTTTATTGCGATATTTTGTGATACTATCACAATAACGATAAAAGTAGCGATAACAGCTATTGATTACTCCTTTTTTTTTGGTGACTGTATGACTGTGACGGCGTGGCGCAGCAACCAAACACTTCATGAAATGACAAACATTCCCATTTGTAACACACTTCTTTGAGAACCAGTCACACAAAAAAAGTGTGGTTTGTATCACTAAGCTGCACACAGTAACTGCATTTAATCATATTTTCATATTTATTAATACTATCATTGAACAAAAATGGAGGGAAGAGTAACAATAGCAATCCCAACAATGCAGATAGTTTTTAGAGAGCAATTTAATCATCATTAATTGCAATTTATTGTGACGACGATTAATCAAAACAAGGACAAACGGGAGCCAGATACATAAAGTTAACAGCGAGGAGTGACTGAAAGAGAAGTGCTAAATACTGGGAGGCTGATTACTGGAACAATGGACCGGTACCAGTGAGGCGGATCCAAGGTGCCCACTCACAGCACCTGGCCCCCCAAAATGTCTGCGTACGCCACTGTGTCAGATAGATTCTCTCTGGCCTTTTGAAAGTTTCCAGACAAGCTAGGTTCAGTTTAAAAGGCCCCAAATGTCCCATTCATTTAAACAAAGGTGATTTATCGTGGTGATGGTTTCTTTCTAACAGAGGGATGGAGAAGGAATTGTAAACAGGGACATAAATCTCAGGGGATTTTCCTAATTGCAAGTTGCAGCTCTGTCTGCCTTTTGGCTTTCTCTCGTATCATCTGTCTCTCTTGATTTCTCTGAAAGTGAACCGAAAATGTAGTGGAAACGAAGCCGCGCGTCCCAGAGGCAGACATGGTCAACAAGCGTCCACTGCCCGCTCTGTGAGGCTTCAGAGAGATTTGAAGCATCACAGTGGAAACACATAAATACTGTATGTATGTTTTTGTCTTTGGGTTCTAAACCAGATCATCGTGTTTTATGGAATCAGACTATCAGAGACGTCTCCTTACTTGGTGACGCTCAACTTTCAAAGCATTCAGAAGTGCAGAGAGAGATGGAGCTGAGGTGAAAAACCATGAACAGTGTGAAACAGAAGACTTCATCTAATCAATAGTTAAATTATTAACCAGTTAATATTCAGAGACGATACAGTATGGAAAAGTCTGGAAAATAACATGATTAAAGTATTTCCAGGCATGGAACTATGGAAAATATTGATATTTTCCAACTTTATTCCCTGTCTCTATTAATCATCCATCCATCTCTTCTGCCTCAAATAAATTTGTCCAGGTNGTATGATAGAGAAGTTAAAAAGAAATCTACATTTTGGCTGAAGTGAAAAAAAATTGTAGAAGAAGAATGTGAAGATTCCTCCACAATGATGTAACAGTCATTACTACAGCAGCTGTTTCTGTTGAGGGTGGCACAAGCAGTCATTAGATCTGGGGAGGCAGATCAGTGGGCATCGTTGTTTCCATTAATAAATGGAATTATTGTCTAAAATAATTGTATTGTTTTGCTCAGGCTATCTTTGTCTGACATTAAAGTTTGTTTGACAGTCAGGAACATTTAGGTCCGAACACAACAACTGCAGAGGTAATCTGTAGTTGGGCAAATATGTTTTGACAGCACTATCCTGGTTTTACCAAGCAGCCAGAGGTTGGGATGTGAGTCAATAATCAGAATATTTCTTATTGTTTATTGTATAATGTTCTACTGTAGGTGGCATTATGTGAACATTAAAAATCGACCTGGTTTTGTTTATGTCATAGCAGGCTATGTTGCGTTAACCCCGACACCTTAATTACCCTTCATTCAGTTCCATGCAGTTATTTATATACAGTAGCTCATTCACTGCATTATTTCAAATGGCTGCATGGAAGAAGAAAAAAAAAAAACACTAAACAAATAAATGAAATTCTTTTACAGTCGCCTTAAACAATAAACACAGAGAATTGTTTACCCAAAACTTTATGTCATAGCAGCAAGAGAGTAAATCTATACTCAATCTGCAGGTCAGTCTCTGTGGAGCATCTGCAGCTGCACACAACGTGTCGCTGCTGCTGTTTCTTTTCCCCGCAACAAATGTTGCAAATGTGAAAGAGGTTTAGTAATAAAGTGTCCCCCACTGTTTTGTCGTGTTTTTATCTTTCAGTCAGGCTGTATACAACCATCCCAAACATGTTACGATTAAAGGGGAGTTACGATTTACCCTCCTGTCTGCCAGCGATCATTTACAGAGCTCGGTTAATGTGCAGCAACAACAGATCAGTGACAGCAAACTGAATGCAGGCAGCACTTAGGAGGAGATAATAGCGGGAATATTACTGAGTCTGCAGAGAACAGGAGAGGCAAAAGAGTGGGCAGAGCCATCTGTCATTCTGTGTGTGTGTGTATGTGAGAGAGAGTGTGTGTGTGTGAGAGACAGGGAGAGAGTGTGTGTGATAGATGTGCCTCCTCCAGCAGGTTGTACATCACTCTTTAGTGTGACTTCTTCTGTCACACCTCTGTCATCATTCATCACCGACAGCTGGGTCACGGGGTCACAGGGAGGAGTGTGGCTCTTTGTGCTGGTGGGGGGGTGAAAGTTTTGTCTTTATGGAGTTAACTCTCTAAAGATGTGTACCATTTAAGAGTTCCTCTAAAAGCACACTGCAGACAAAAGACGAATTTGGTTTAGTTTAATAGTTTCACCCAGTATAACTGACAGTTCACTCTAATTATCCCGTCCTATTTGTCTCTGTCTCTTATTTAGATTTATTCTAACTTGAAATATATTGAATCTAGGACCATGACTTTAATGCATTAGTTTTGATTAGCTGCAAAGGTTTTAACATGTTGAAAACTTTTATGCAATTAATCACATTTTTTGTTGTTGTTTTACATACAAGAGATTCGACCAAAACCTTTGTATTTGCATGTTTCTGGTAGGCCCTAAAATCTGACGCACCAGCAACATCTGCAAACAGCAACAGGTGCTTCTTAATGGGATTCACTTTTGCTTGAGCAGAAAAGAAAAGAAAATTTAAATCCGATTGGACATTGAAAAAAAAAAAACACTGTTGTGTTCAGATTATCACCATTATCATGCTATTTTAGGCCATTAAAGGCCTAAAATAGCATTTCAATGCCAATATGTGGCAGCAGCACAGACGTCCAACACTAACGTCAGTTCAGCCAAAGAAGTATATTTTCAATAGTTTATGAAACAATTGAAAGTAGAAGAGCGCTTTGCACCAATCTGATGGTTGAATAACCTAAATAAATTAAAAACTATAAATATCTTTAAGCTCACATGACTATNAAAGGAAGTCTGACACGAGACGTCCTCAGGCTCACTGGGGATTTTCTGTCTGCTCCTTTATTTAGCAGACGGCATGTCAGTCAACGATTCTCCACCCAAACAGACATTGTTTCCATGAAGCCCTTCTCTTCTTGCCAGAAGGCTGGGCTGTTGTCACGCCGGAGCTCGGACTTGTTGCAGCTGATTTATGGGTCTGGAGCCGTGGAGAGAGACAGACAGAGAGAGAGAGAGAGGGAGATGGAGATGGAGGAAGAGACAAATGGAGAGACAGTGTGGATGAATAGGCCTTGATCACTTGTCTCCTCGCCTTCCTGCCAGTCTGCCTGCCGGGCCGCGGCTCTGTGGCGTGTAGACGCCCCCCCTTTTGTAATTACACTTTACGACTTGCTCCACAGTAAATGCTACATAAATCTTGTGATTCCCTCAGATTACATCCCCCCCTACAGACACATAGCCCTTATCATGCAAACATTGTAATCCCTGCCCGCAATTTCCTCCCTTTATTGGCAGTCACTTCTGATTTAATGGTGCTTTGATGATTGCTCAGTAAAATGCTGCATGGGGTGGGATCCATCCTGATTGCACAATGACAGTGTGTGTGTGTGTGTGTGTGTGTGCGTGCGTGTGTGTGTGTATGTGTGTGCAGGTTTGTTCCTGTCAGATCTAACTGTCAATGTGTTTGCTGACAGAGTCCAGGCGTCGCTGGTTGTTGTGGGTTCATATCCATCTACAGAGGCCTGTGCAGCCTGAATGGCCATGCTGTTTTCTATTTTAAATCACTATAAAAACGACGTCCCCTGTGTTCTTCCTGGCACCAGAGCATCATAAAGGAATCTGGACTGAAGAGTTTTATATACCATCACAGTCAGGGTCTGGACCCCCGTGGTTTCTATCTTCCTAAACTGAGGTTGCACTAGCTGGCCGTATCGCGTTCCTCATCCAGTCGCAGTTTGTGGGTGGAACTTCACCCAGATTGAGTTATTGATTACAAATAAAGAGACAGGAAATAAAAATATTAAGACTGCCAACAGGATGTATTCATTCAGAAATGAAATAGCCACAAATAAACTGACTACATGTGGAGCTTGAATCCAAAGGGTTAGGGTTGGGGATGGCGCCATCAGGTTGTGAGAACTACAGATGAGCTGATCTCATTAATATCTGTATCAGTCCCGATAGATCGGGTATAGGTGGCAGTGTGCCCTACCCATGAGGGCAGATCTGTTCAGTGTAGCTTGCCACCATTAGTGTGAGGATGGGTGAATGACTGATTATAGTGTGAGGCGCTTTGGGGTCTTCTGGACTAAATAAAGTACAGACCATTTGATCTTTCGGTTAGCTGAAGCCTGAAACTGAAATGAAATCTCAGATCAAACCCTTCAGGCTACTCGTGTAAATACTGAAAGCAGTCAAAGTTTGATGCAGTGACTCGTTCATTCCAAGTAAACAAGACTGTTAATTAGGAGTATGACAAGATCTCACACCACAATGTCTTGTGATATCAAAATGCTGCAACATTTACTGTCAAACTCTGTCCCACAAGTTGTTATGCAATTGCCGTCACTATTCTGCACTAGCTTTATTTTTTCCACAGATGATCTAATATACTCTCACAACATAGTGACAGTTTTAACATGTAAAATACTTTTTTTTTATAAAAGTTGGATACTGCAACTTTCAGCAAGAAAAGAAGCTATTTTTCAGTCACCATGTTGTTTAACAACATTCTAGCCGAACCACATGTTAGGCTAACAGAAAGCACTTTGTCACAAAAGCACTGAAGAAGCTAACACCATTTTTACATACTGGCCTCTAGCATCTTTGTTCTACAGTTAAGGGAACTATAACAAATAATAACTTCAAACATGAAGACTAACAACGATCTGTCTCAATGAACAAAACGAAGGGTTTGGAGTGGCTGCCTGTTCAAAGTCTGAACAAGAGTATGATAGAGAAGTTAAAAAGAAATCTACATTTTGGCTGAAGTGAAAAAAAATTGTAGAAGAAGAATGTGAAGATTCCTCCACAATGATGTAACAGTCATTACTACAGCAGCTGTTTCTGTTGAGGGTGGCACAAGCAGTCATTAGATCTGGGGAGGCAGATCAGTGGGCATCGTTGTTTCCATTAATAAATGGAATTATTGTCTAAAATAATTGTATTGTTTTGCTCAGGCTATCTTTGTCTGACATTAAAGTTTGTTTGACAATCAGGAACACAACAACTGCAGAGGTAATCTGTAGTTGGGCAAATATGTTTTGACAGCACTATCCTGGTTTTACCAAGCAGCCAGAGGTTGGGATGTGAGTCAATAATCAGAATATTTCTTATTGTTTATTGTATAATGTTCTACTGTAGGTGGCATTATGTGAACATTAAAAATCGACCTGGTTTTGTTTATGTCATAGCAGGCTATGTTGTGCTAACCCGACACCTTAATTACCCTTCATTCAGTTCCATGCAGTTATTTATATACAGTAGCTCATTCACTGCATTATTTCAAATGGCTGCATGGAAGAAGAAAAAAAAAAAACACTAAACAAATAAATGAAATTCTTTTACAGTCGCCTTAAACAATAAACACAGAGAATTGTTTACCCAAAACTTTATGTCATAGCAGCAAGAGAGTAAATCTATACTCAATCTGCAGGTCAGTCTCTGTGGAGCATCTGCAGCTGCACACAACGTGTCGCTGCTGCTGTTTCTTTTCCCCGCAACAAATGTTGCAAATGTGAAAGAGGTTTAGTAATAAAGTGTCCCCCACTGTTTTGTTGTGTTTTTATCTTTCAGTCAGGCTGTATACAACCATCCCAAACATGTTACGATTAAAGGGGAGTTACGATTTACCCTCCTGTCTGCCAGAGATCATTTACAGAGCTCGGTTAATGTGCAGCAACAACAGATCAGTGACAGCAAACTGAATGCAGGCAGCACTTAGGAGGAGATAATAGCGGGAATATTACTGAGTCTGCAGAGAACAGGAGAGGCAAAAGAGTGGGCAGAGCCATCTGTCATTCTGTGTGTGTGTGTATGTGAGAGAGAGTGTGTGTGTGTGAGAGACAGGGAGAGAGTGTGTGTGATAGATGTGCCTCCTCCAGCAGGTTGTACATCACTCTTTAGTGTGACTTCTTCTGTCACACCTCTGTCATCATTCATCACCGACAGCTGGGTCACGGGGTCACAGGGAGGAGTGTGGCTCTTTGTGCTGGTGGGGGGGTGAAAGTTTTGTCTTTATGGAGTTAACTCTCTAAAGATGTGTACCATTTAAGAGTTCCTCTAAAAGCACATTGCAGACAAAAGACGAATTTGGTTTAGTTTAATAGTTTCACCCAGTATAACTGACAGTTCACTCTAATTATCCCGTCCTATTTGTCTCTGTCTCTTATTTAGATTTATTCTAACTTGAAATATATTGAATCTAGGACCATGACTTTAATGCATTAGTTTTGATTAGCTGCAAAGGTTTTAACATGTTGAAAACTTTTATGCAATTAATCACATTTTTTGTTGTTGTTTTACATACAAGAGATTCGACCAAAACCTTTGTATTTGCGTGTTTCTGGTAGGCCCTAAAATCTGACGCACCAGCAACATCCGCAAACAGCAACAGGTGCTTCTTAATGGGATTAACTTTTGCTTCAGCAGAAAAGAAAATTTAAATCCGATTGGACATTGGAAAAAAAACCCACTATTGTGTTCAGATTATCACCATTATCATGCTATTTTAGGCCTTTAAAGGCCTAAAATAGCATTTCAATGCCAATATGTGGCAGCAGCACAGACGTCCAACACTAATGTCAGTTCAACCAAAGAAGTATATTTTCAATAGTTTATGAAACAATTGAAAGTAGAAGAGCGCTTTGCACCAATCTGATGGTTGAATAACCTAAATAAATTAAAAACTATAAATATCTTTAAGCTCACATGACTATGACATTGCTTCTTTCAGTGCCATTGAAACAAAAGGCAGACATGCAACAGTGTGACAGGTGTACCAGGTCACAGATGTCTGGTTTAAAGCCACTACTGGAGAAACAGGCCGGCTCATAATGCGGCGTGCTTACAGATGAAGGTTCAGCTACAGAAATGCTAGCTAGGTGCAGCTTCCAGCATAAAAGCATAAAACCACTGCTGCCTCAATTTGTGCTCGTCCCCTTGCTAGAGAGAATGATTATTTAGAATTGCCAGTACACACACACACACACGCGCGCACACACACACACACACGCAGTGTGTGTGCCCTCAAGTAAGGCGAGGCGAGGCTTTTGTTTTTAATTCTCTCCATGGCAACCTCTCCGACTCTGTGATCCACCTGGACGTGTCTGCAGTGCTTCACAGAAACTGCGGCTCTCCTGTAGGACCATCTGGAGGCTCCCTTCATCTATCAGCCTGATAGGAACCAATCTGCCGTACGTGGCTAAAGCAGCCCAAAAATTACCCACCTTCCCACAAGTTCTAGGGATGGAGTTTGACACAAGGGCGTTCAGATTTCCACGGAAAAAAAAAAACGAAAAAAGAAAAACGATATGTAAAATCACAAGATAGGATTTTGAGGAAGACTGGCACCAGAAAGTCCCTGTTGCTCACCATTTCCAGAGTGAAACCGTCTGTGAAATGCTGACAGAGGGCGCATCAGCATCGGAAATCAGTAAACCTTCAGCTTCACAAGTTTTGTTGGATTGTAACTCGAGCCTGAAATTCACTTAACAATGAAATAAAGTTAATCAGATGGTAGATTAAATATAGTTTGGGTTTCAGTGTCTTTCGTCATTTAGAGGGGATCTATTATGGTTCATTTTAAATGTTGTATGGTTTATGTAAAACATGTTCATTAAATGTTTTGAACAAATTTATTCTTAGAGATTTCACCTGCTCAGTTCTGAGTATTTTGAGTTCATTTCAGATTGAGCTGTTTTAAGGCTCTGTCACTTAAATGCAAATAATCTTCTCCTGGCCACGCCCTCTCCCCCAACTCAACGCTCACACTCCAACTTCAAACAAGTGAAAATGGCAGCAAAGGGATGAGCAATGGTCATCGACAAACTCTTCTCTTTTCCAGCAGCCATTGTAGAGCATCTGCTGCAGTAAAAACAGCTGACCAAACATCCTCGTTGTCTGATAACAAAGTGGGCGGAGCTCCGCTTGGGTTGGTAGGTAACGAGGCAGATTGTGATGTCATGTCGAGTGGATATTCAGTTTGGTCTTTTTATGCTGATGATGTAAGATTGACAACAAAGATTTAAGGAAAACAGACGCAATGATTTGCAAAAAACAACAAAAATCAAAGAAAAAAAAATCATATGAGCTGCTTTACTGCACATATGAGAGCAGCATTACTCTGCCATTCAAAAACTAGACTTCTCCAAAGCTGCTCCCCTGTCCCAGCGTGTAATGTGTGTGTTGTAAACACCAGCGTGCAACCATATTGTCTGGCAGCAGATCATATTTTACCATGTTAACACACCATCTGTTTATCCTCATAAGCATTCATTACACATAAATGAGTACACACAGCAGGCTGTCACATCACAGAGCCACGGCACACACACACACACACACACACACACACACACACACACACACACCTACATAACACACACACACACATAACACAGACTGACAAACACAGGCCCAAATGAACAAACACCTGCACAAAATACAAATGTTGGCAGAAAAACTTCACAAGAAAGAAATATGTTGGAGCTTTAATGTGATGTTGCTCCATGTACCAAGTTATTGCCATAGCATGCTGTACGTCTTTGTTTTTGTTCCAAAATGTCATGTTATATAATTACAATTACAGTAACATAAGCTACTGCAAAATAATAGCAAGATATTTTATTGAGGTTTGCAGTCAGAACTGGGTAAGAAGACTTTTGTTCTCCCTGCTCACTTATTCTGGAACTTCCTACAAGAAACTTTGAGTCTGAATTTATCTCATTTAGTGCTTTTACATATAAACTAAAAGGTCAATCCAATGACATGCATCTGATTTTTAGAGCTTGTCGTTGTCTTTTAACTGTGTATCTTTTTGTGTCGTATTAGTTGCTGCCTCCTGGATAGAACTAACTTAAAAACTAGGTTTTTAATCACAGTGGGATTTTGTCCTGGTGAAAAAAATGGTTAAACAAGAAAAGCTCACGCTGCACATGTGAGGATGCACAAACTGAACCACTGAACATGGTGGAGGCAGCATCATGCTCAGTGGTCAGAGATGCTAAGATGCTAACAACCCTAAACAATAAAGCCAGAGTTATAAATGAATAGCTTGGCTCAGTTCAATTGAGTTCATTTATATAAAAGCCAATTCATAACATGTCAACTTGAGGCACTTTTCAAGAAGTTTAGATTAAACAAATTGACATCTACATTTATGTAAATCCATAAATCTACAAGGAAACTTAAAAGTTGATGTTCAAAGATGCTCTTCATGCAGTTTAACTTTTATTGTGAGATTAATCGACAAAACCTTAGTTCTCCAGATGAGAAAATGCAAACACTTTGCAGCAGCAAAACTATTTAATCAAATAAAATTATTTCAATTACATGTACATTTAATTATTTTCCTTTGGGATTAATAAGTTATTATTGAATAAAATTAAAACTATTATAGGGAGATGATTAAACTTCAACCAAACTACATTAGTTTAGTTAAACGATCATTAATACTGCTGAATCCAAAAGCATGATTAACATTTTTGGCTTTTATTCTAAAACATTTTTGAAAACACGTATTGTTTCTAGTCTGCTTCACAACCATGAGCTAACATTAAGAAAACGTAAAAACAATGTTGCTGCAGATTAGCAATAATAACACTGGGTTATAAAATAATATTTTTTGGAAGTTGTCTACGTTGTTTTTCTTTTTAACACGACTATTTTGCACCTTTGAATCCAAAAATAACATCAATTTTTCTCAATCAGGTCAGGTTTTTATTCTAATTTGATTTAGAGAAATCTGATCTTCTGACTAAATTGATTACATTTTTGTGACACCATCAGTTCATTTCTGTTAATATTTCTCACTCCCCCCCCAAAATATATTTTTTTAGGATAAAAAACTTGTTTTCTAACAGAGTGTATTAATTAAATGTTACAAACCTGGATTTCTATGAATTGAATAATAAACACTGATCAGGGTAAGTACATGTGAAGTGAACATTACGTCTCCGCTTCTTTTCTGTCCTGATGGAGTTTCTCCTCCTGCTCATCAGTCATTGATCCAGATTCTCAGGAAACTGATCCAGATGTGAGAACAAGTCCTGCATTTGATGCTCATGTTGCTCCATAGTTCAGAAAGTTGACCTGATGGAGCAAAACCAATGCGATTTTTGGATTCAGTTCTTCAAAATGACCCTAAAACAGTTGAAAAAACCCCAGACAATTTTTTGGCTGTTGACCAGTGTATCCAGCAGTGACAGACACTCTGCCAATGTCTGAAGTCTATGGACTAAAAAAAAACATACAATGTTTGAACACAACAAAACATAAGTCGGTTATGTTTGCAGCTGTCAGACGGGTCATTTATAGGAACTGGTGAACAGTTCCTATAAGTCTGCTGGTGGAGAAATTCATGTTGCTGCTTTGGAGGAGGAGAGAACAGTCTGTTGGGGAGGGAGGCAGCTGAGGGGTGGCGGGCTGTGGCCAGCTCCACAGAGGTCCATTCATCCTCGGTGCTGAAGCAGACACAGAGCTGGCACCGAGCGACACAGGCCATAAATCAGAGGCCATCACACCCTTCTGTTATACACCAACATACACATAAACACAGACAAACTCTTATGAGCAGACAGGAATTCCTAGTACCCATAAAATAAAAAGCCAGAGTTGTGCGCATGTAGTTCATGCACTCACACGCAGAAGTCTCTGCATGCGCAGCAGGACATAAACTCACATACTGTCAGACAATTTAGTCTAAGATTTATTCATTTATTTTTTGACTCGTCGGCTCATCCAGCCTCTCTCCTGTGAACGTGAAGGTGATGATTCTGTTCCTACGTCTCTTACAGAAACCTTCCCTGCCTCCCCTCTCTTCACGCCCTGCATCTCCTCTCGCTCCTTTGTTTTGCCTTCGCGCCTCTGACAGAGGATGCACTCTAGCGGGCTAATGATTGCAGAGGTTGGGGGAGTATTGATCACGGCCGTGATTGATCTGAGGATCCCTCTGATTATTGGGCCATTAATCAGTCTTGGATTAGCCTATCAATGGAGCTGCCACCGACTGACCCGGCCTGGAGATGGACGACTCGGTTGGGTGAAGTCGGCGGGGGGAGGCGGGTGTGAGGAAGAGGAGAGCAGAGAAATGTACAAAGTGAAAATAGAAGTCACCTGTAATGAGAATGGAGAGTTGAAGCAGATTAAACAAACAGTGTGTGATTCAGGTCGGCGATGCCGATCAATCGGTGGAACTCAAATGAGATATTTAGTCAAACATGTTTGGCATGTCTCTGTTCGGTTTGCTGTTGACCTGCAACTAGCTGCGCTTCCATTACAGAGGTGTGCACAAAACTTTCTTGATGTCCCACTAATGTTGAAAGAACAATTTCGCAATTGTGGTGCTTCCATTAAAAAAAGAAACAATTTAAAATCACATGTGAGTAAGTTTGTTTATGTGATTTTTTTGATACATTGTGGATTTTCTGTGACTATGTTTCCTGTCATTTTGCTTTCATGTCAAGAATATATATATTTTTTTAAATCTTATCTCTGCCAACACACGCTCATTTTTAATTTTTTTTACTACATCCATGATTGAAATTACAGTTCAGTTGATTAACTGCGCAACAGAGAGGCTAACAGTCACAAGCTGTTTGATCCGGTACAAACAGCCGTCCGGTCAGGCCCTCAGCCTTCACTGCTCCCCCCAGTGGACTCGCTTGCAGCAGTGCACCATGGGAAAGAACGTCTGGCTCTCCTTGTGGTGAACCAGCTGAATGTGAGCCTGGGGGAAATGTGCACAGTTCACATATTTGCGGCCGTCTAAAGAACATTGGCTGCATTATGGCTGTCTCAAAGTGTTTGTCCGCGCTGATCACAGACACCGACTGACACACAGACTTAACTGGGAAACACAACCCGGCGTTCCCAGTTAGGAATACTCAAAGGGATTTTGGTTCACAGGCATAAACACTCCAATTATCCATGTGACCAGTATGAGTCAAATTTCATAAAAGCCTTTGAGAAAATGACCCTTCTCCCAACTTGATTTATTCGACATGCGTTTTTCCTGAAGAGTTTACGGTCTCAACAGCTACAACATCAAATTATTTCCATTTTGCAATTTAGAGTCGAATTTTGAGCAAAAATAGAGAAATGAGAGAGCAGGGTTTGGTTCCAGATATGTCTGAATATGTTGTTTTATGAACTTGATAACAGAGGCAGAGTTTCTCAGCAGAGGAGAATTAGACACAGTTTATTATATTTGCTTGACGTATCAGTTGGTTATGATCAACGCAATGTGATTTTTATTTTGTTCATCTAAAATGTCAGGGGGAGGGGGAAACAAAATATCTAAGAATGAAAAAAACATTAAAAAGTAAACGTTCACATCCAGTTTGAAAAGGATTAGGAAGAAAGCTTCTTGAATCCTACATATACTGATAAAACTTTATATCACAGGTGTCAAACTCAAGGCCCTAGGGCCAAATCTGGCCCGCCGGAGCTTTTTGTGTGGCCCTCTAGACTCCAAATTACATCAATAAGTCCCTCCATGTTTTTCACAAATTCACAAAATTCGCACAAAATCAACAGATCCCCACATTTTTTCTGATTTTATTAGAAATTTTTCCTCAAAGTTGGTCAAAAACATCGAGTTTAATTGACTGCTACAGTCCGTGATCGATACGTCAAGTAATAAAAAGTCACATTTAACATCAAACATTAGCGCAAATATCATAAAAGTTCCTTACAGATATTTCTAAATTAGCACCACAAAATCTGTGATTTTGATTACAAAAAAGAGCACAAATCACAAAATCCAATCACAGCTATATTTATTAATATTTTACTGGTTTTATCAATACATTGTGACACAACCGGCCCTTTAAGGTCGTTCAGATTTTTGACATGGCCCAAAATGAAGCAGAGTTTGACACCCCTGTTTTAGATTGTTTCAGCGTTAGTCAAACAGACTAGACCGTCTGTAAATTATGAATTTGTATAAATGTAAAGGAGAGGTGTTGGAACCGACCACATGAGTTCCAGCTGGATGTCGTCTGATCTGCTCTGCAGCTCCACGGCTGGGTGGCGGCGAACGAACAGGAAGATTTGCTGAGGCAGTTTTTCCATTCTACTCCTTCAACATGTGTCTTTCAGAGATGAGCTCTGTGCATCTTCGCTTGGATGGAGTTTCGGCTTTGACTTACTTTTGAAGGTGGCGCCAACGGGCTCCGTCAGCATCTGCAGTTTTTTTCTTCTTTTTCTTTTTTTTTTTTCTCTCCGCAGTGACAGGTTGGCTTCATTTTCAGTGACACTGAGGCTTGGCGCGACTGTAGGGTAGAAATTATTGGCTTTAGCTAAAATGGTTGTGACAGAAACGAGATGGATTGCCGTTTGTTCCAGAACCGACTTGTTGCAGAACTTTATGTACTTGGCGTAGCTTGTCGTGTTTTTTTCTTTTTTTTTTTTTTTTTTGGAGGCGGCTTGTGGACTCGGATGCATGAACCGAGCAAAACAAACAAACTACTGGAAAGTGTGTTAATGATGCTAATTAGATTTCTTGTTTGTTTGTTTGAAAAAAGGCAAATATGGTGGGAAGGTTAAAGGTACTCTGAGTCATCTGGAGGAGACAGTAGGAAAGTAAGAGCCGTTTCTTTTATCTATTATTTTTATTTGTTTCCTCCATTTAACCAGGTTTATTCAAGTCTGAATAAAAGTCTGATTCTTCACTTGTTGGACTGGTTTGGGGATTAAAATGAGGCTAATAGATATTTATGCAAGGCAAGGGAAGAGATTTCTACATGCCTAGCATATTTCAGCAACAGAGCTTTAATTATTAGATATATAATTTTATACAGTTACTGCAAAAGTATTTGCGCCACTTTCACTTTTCCACATTTTGCCACATAACAACCACAAACATAAATATATTTCACTGGAATGTAATGTGAAACACTTTCACATTTAACTTCCAATGAAACATATTTATGTTTGTGGTTGTTATGTGGCAAAACATGGAAAAGTTCGTTGGGTATGAATACCTTTGCCAAACTACTTTATAATAAAAACAAAAAGCAAAAAACATTACATTGCTAATGGTAAAATAAAATAAAACGGTGGTAGGTTTGAGGACAGACTGTAAATTAGGACGTTCTGATTGTTATTAATCAAAGGCAACTCTAAACAAATGGCTGTTTTTATAGAAAATTATTTCACTCGTGAAATGGGAAAATGTCTTGTTATAAGTGAAATAATCTGCCAGTGGAATAAACACGTTTTTATCAAGATTAAGGACTTTTTCATTTAAAACAAGACCCTGTGTCTCTCTGAAAAGTTTCATGAAAATTGGTTTTGTCTTATTTCAACTTTGCATTGGAAACTAGACCATAGTAGTAAAATGAACGGAAGTCAATACAAAGTCCTCAGTTTACATAGAAATATATGTGTGTGTGTGTGTGTGTGTGTGTGTGTGTGTGTGTGTGTGTGTGTGTTTCGACATTCCTTGAACTGCTCATAGAGATTACATTTCAAAAGGATCAAAAATGCACAAGACAGTCCTGCAAGCATAATCAATCACCACACTTAAGACGTGTGTGTGTGTGATTGTGTAATTGTGTGCATGCGTGTGTGTGAGAGAGAGAGGGAGAGAGAGAAGGAGAGAGAAACAGAGAAAATGATAGAGGGGCGTTAGGAAGGGAGAAGGGGTGTGTGTGTGGGGGGCAGCCAAGGAACAGTGAGGGCTGTTGAGGGGAACTAAAATACATACATATAGTTGGTAGTGTGGCCTGTGTCTGTGTGTCTGCACTCGGGAATTGGAGTCATAAATCAAACAGCCTGTCAGAAGTAGCGGTGGGGTTTGTTGGAGAACATGAAGAGGGGGCGGAGGGACGGAGCGAGGGAGCAAGAGGGGTAGAGCCTCCAAGTCATTCGCAAACCGCATCACACTTTCAGCCTGAATGCAATTTCCCCTGAATGTCAGGCAGAGATGCGAGGTGGGGCAGATAAGAAAACTCAACGCGTTTGCTTGCTTGCTTGCGTGTGTGCGTGCATGTGTGTGCGTGTGTGTGTGTGTGTGTGTGTGTGTGTGTACGTCTGTCCTCGTCTCTGTCCTCGACCCCAGGACACGAGACACAGGCCCAATTCTCATTATGTCGACATGATAGAAGCTGCTCTCTGTGTAACCTCATTATCCGCGCTGTTAGATAAGGTGCTGTAATTGCTCACAGCAACAACATTCACACTGAAAAGCCTGTTTTAGTGCGTCTGTCTGCGCTGTGTGTTCAGAAGTACGTTAGGCTGCTTCCCACCAGCAGCCCGCTACCTCAACATGCTGCTGCTTCTGTATTCTAATCACAGGTGCGGGGCAAAGTTCACGTTATCCTGCGTCTAACCATCAACAAAGATATATATTATTTAAAAATCATTTATGTTGTGTGCTCCGGAGTTGTACGGATACGGATGCTCAGGTGTGTTGGAGACGGACCAGGAAAAAGCTGATCCCTCACCTTTCTCATGAAGGATAACCTACGACCTTACAGGAGGAGATGTTGATGACCTGAAGGCAGCTGGACTCCAGGGCCGGACTTACCAGGATGCGTTCTCCTGGGCTGGAGCCACTTTCGGTTCCCTTACCACTAAAGAAGAACTCATTTCATTTTGTTTATTAGTTTATTTGACAGGGACAAAACAAACACAGAGCAAGAACAAGTCTGTAACTGACACTTTGCAGCAGGAGCATAAAGCTACAGATAATCTGAACCCGTCTCTGGTTGGGCATTTCTACATATTAATGTGTATATGATATAAAAATCAAAATACGTAAAGAATTCATACATTCTCCTGCCTACATATTTATGTAAACAACCATTCATAAATTAAAAACTGTAGATTAAAATATGTACAATATTAATTCTTTAAGATTTATAATTATTTTACCAATGCACATTAGAGTAACGTTAACAGGTAGTCCTCCACATCAGCAGGTATGAATTGATGCATCGTAGGATTAATGGAAATCATGTTGGTCTAATAAAAGTTAAGCTAATTACAAAATTATATTAAAATCCCACATGAATAATTTTGTTCACATGATTAAAAAACACGCCCACCATCATCCTCCTACAAGAAAGTACACCCATTACCAGTCCCAGCATTTATAACAGTACCTTTCAAAAGCATTTACAGTTCTTCACTCTGTCACTTTTCTTCCACTTTACAATTAAGGACAGCTTTATGTTGACTTTTTACATAAAATTAAAATAGAAAACAAAATGTTTTAGAAGCAGGGCTGGATGATGTGGCTGAGAAACCTATCGCGATGAAAGCGTTCCGTATCAGTCGATATCGATTAATTGTCGACAGCTGTAATTATTGATTAGTTTTTAGCTTTGAATATCTGAAATGCTACCAAACTGGTGGTATGACCTTATTGTGAAGCAGTTATGAGGCACTGTGGCGAAACCTGAATCTGTACAAGTTACTCCACAAGTTGTTGCTAGGTAACCAAACAGTGAGTGATTAGTCAATGCCTCACCCTGCTAAACTGGCTGTGAGACGTTGAGCAGCTTCCTCTGCCTACATCTCCCAGAATGCCATGCGGTTTTGGAACTGAGTTGAGTGAATATTCTATATATTGAATAATAAATCTCTTCTATCAGATGTATTATTGATATTGGTCATGTGTCTTTCCCTGTATATATCGTTATTGATTTATTGCCCAGCCCTGTTGAGAAGTATGAAGGTTCTTGTTGCCATGACCACAGCGTGGGTTCTTTGTAACAAGAAAGTTTCTTTTTCCTGCTAATAAAATTGTCTTTTTGAAAAGACAATAAAAGCAGTGTGGACAAGAGGAACTGGAACAGGATGTGCTTCAGTTCCGCCTGTCCACACTCCTTCGTCTGGTCCTGTCTCCGTTTCTGTCTGTCTCTGTCTCAAAGAAGACATTCAGTCTTTTGCTGCTACAGATTTGTTTTTGTTTTTAAATATTTCACAGATTATGCAAAACCACGTGTAACCTTGCCCAGATCAAGTCGTACCAGCCTGCAGTAGTGTTAATATTTAGCACAACCATCCAGACAATTTATCATAGCGATCTCTATGAGAACACAAAACAGAGCCATGATATTCTTACTTTGCTTAATAATGTTTTTGTCTGTCGTTTCGCCTTCGTCCAACAAGAAACCAGAAAACAACTTTAGTCACGCTGCAGCTGTTCGATTCTTGACTGAACTTTTGTGTTAGTCTGCAAATTAAGAGTAAATGTGGTGCAGCAAGTTGTCTGTGTGCCCACATTTTAAAATATATTTTAGTACAACTCACATGCTCAAGCAAGATAGAATAATAAAGCAGGAAGATGCAAAACAATGCCTGTGATGTTAGAGGGGCAAAAAAAAAAGGCTGATTCACTTCCACAGGCAGCTGTTTCCATGCTGCTTTCAAGTGATTATATTAAAATACGAAATTAGTAAGCATACTTTGAGGCAGTGAATTACCTTTTGCAAAAAAAAAAAGCTAAGGGATTGTAGCCCCTACCCTGACCTCACAGCTAGATGAAGATGCTGTTGTGATTGTATTTTCCTGTTTGAAGAAGAAAAGTTTAAATTTCTTCCATTTTGTCCTTCCAGAGACTGTTTGCATGTAAGGCTGTTGCTATGGAAGCAATGCTCAAGGTAGAATGTCATGCAGATGCAGCTATTATATACTGCTGACATTACAAGTGATAAACAGTATTATAAACCACAACCCTGCCCACACTGAGACCAGTAAAATTAATAAAACTGTGTATATTGTGTGCCCTGCGACAGACTGGCGACCTGTCCAGGGTGTACCCCGCCTCTCGCCCGGAACGTGAGCTGGAGATAGGCACCAGCACCCCTCCCGACCCCCATTGAGGGACAAGGGTGAAGGAAAATGGATGGATGGATGGTGTATATTGTGAATCTCATCCACTCCCTGGTATTAAAACTAGGTGAGTGTATCACCCACGTCTCCAACTGAGGATTAGGGCCACTGACAAAAAACAAACATTTCTGACTTTTTTTCTCCAAATTCTGACTTTAATCTGAGAAAAATGAGAATTTTGAGAAAAAATACTGCAGCTGTAGCTAATTATATAAGAATGCTGAGAAAAAGAACGTTTCTTGTCCACGTCCCTCCAGCCGTGAAAGGAGTTGATGGAGATGTGCGGTGCGGACCTCTGAACCACCATGGAGGGCCCATGGGAAGTGCAGACATCCTGAATCAGTGTTTTCCCCCTCGGCCGCATTTACTCAGCTGAAATCAGAAACTGCAAATGTATAACTGTGGAAGGAATAGCAGTTTTGTGGTAGACACTGATGAAACCAAATAGCGTGCGGTGCCCCAGTGTGTGTCACTATGCACGGTTCCGACCACCCACGGTACACGTCTCTGGATGTTTCTCTCGCTCTTCCAGCCAAAGGCAGCGTGGAAACGCTGGCTTTATGAGCATGTGGGCAGCAAAAAGGAGCAGAGGGGGAAATGTAGATGATTTGTAGGGAGAGCGTAATGGAGACAGATGATCCCGCTTTGGGTCTGTCAGCTGTTGAATCAGCGCTGCCACCCAGTAAGGGAGTCTTCCTCCCCTTGTCTGTCTTTCTTCCAGTTATTTCTCTCTTCATCCTGCTGCCCTGATTCTCCAAATAATCTCTGAAGACAGTTGGCATGCTCTGTCTGCACGAAGCAGCCTTGCAACGTAAAGAATAGCTGCCGGCACTGACATAACCGATTCTCTGTTGGAGAGAAACAAGGCGGTGGTGGACTGTCACTTACTTTTTTTCGTGCGTGTGCAGAAAACCCCGTGGCTTTGCTGCTCTCCAACAAACCCAACGTCTCGTCACTTACCTGTAGCTTCACCTGGGCTGGTGGGTTCCTGTACAATGACACAATCCTTCCTAGGACACTTTGCCAATTCCTTATAACTTGATCTTCTGATCAACATGTAAGGTCCTTTGCAAAAAAATGCATACATTTTTTTTAATATATTTTCCAATCATACTATGTGAATATAAGCTATGCACAAAGTTAAAGTAGATGTAAAATGCAAGGTTGTTATAACTAAAACTAACATAATAACAAAAATTGAGAAACTACACTGGAACTACATTGTTACTAACTAAACTAACTCAAACATACTGAAACTAGAAATATAATATAATATCCTTCGTTTGTGTATCTATTGACCTGTTTATTAGCTTTTCAAACTGATGTGAAAATGATTTTATTTCCCCCAAACAAGATGTTTACGTGAACTGTCAGCAAATTACGGCGCTCCACACTTAGACCACAAAACGGCGACGGCAGAAGTTGGTAGAAAACACCAGTCAGTTGGTTCTTCAACATTAATTGAACACTTTTTTTAAAAATAGCATCCTCCGTTGTGTATTCACTACCCAATCTATGTATAATCACAATGCAATACTTTGACGTTTTTAAATTCTGCGCCTTAAAACAAATCAAAGTATGAATAAACTGAAACTACAGCTGTAGCTGGAATAACTACTAGAAACTAGCAAACACATTTTGAAAACTAACTAAAACTAACTGAGTTAGACAAACAAACAAAGTCTCAACGAAATCAAACTGACCTATAGAGAAAAGCCAAGTAGCTTTATAAGCCTGGTAAAATGACACATGTTTAATCTAAATCTCTAAGTGAGGCTCTCGTTGGTATTCAGGCCCCTGCAGATCCTCCTTCCTCTGCTGTTTCAGCTGCAGGTCTCCACCAGCTCTGCACATGCATGGACCAGACTGTTTGCTCAGTCTTCTTTGGAAAATATCTCACACTCAGCCAGACAAGATGGAGAGCTTATGTAAACACCAATTTCTAAGTGTTGATGCAGATTTGAAATTGAACTTAGGTTTGGACTTTAAAGCTACGGTTACGTAAAGTTTATGGGAAAAGTATTTTTTTAATGTTTTTGTTGAAATTGTCACCATGTTGTGACAGTAGGTTATGAGACAGATAATCTGTGAAAATTGAGATCTCCTCTGCCTTCTCCCAGTGCTAACTAGAAACAACCAATCAGAACCAGGAGGCGGGTCTTAACGCTGTCAATCATCCTCTTGTATGCCCTCTCCATTTCCTCCTCTGCTCTGCAACAGCTAGGAAAGCCTGCCGTGAATGCTGAGGCTATCACGACCACCAATGGTTTTCCTGTAACTGTAAGTTGTTTCTTCATCATTAGTATGTTGAGTAGGAAGTACACAAGCATGATGGACAGCACTAATACCCTCCTGATTGGTTGTTTTTGATGCTTTTTTGTCGGACGGCAACAATAGCTCAGAAGAGGTTGAACTTTCATCATGTGGTCACAAGCACATCTCTAAATCAGTAATTATGCACAAATATAAAAACTTATGGTGTGAACAAGGATCGGTTGTTCCGCTAACAGTTGGTTACCGGTTTTCCCAAATAACATAAAAATGGTTTATTACGGGCTTTAAGCATGAAAAGGAGTTTTGACCTGGGTATCTGTGATGCTGCTGTGCTGCTTTGTTATCAACAATTTAATTATTTTTTATTGGTTTCTTCACATCGAGATAACTGTATTTACATAATTTCTTTTAAAAGTGCCTGGTTCAACCGTAGCTGACAATCTGCTGGTGTTCAACCCTGCAGACTCCTAGACACCAGGCACATTGTGCATGAACACAATGTGCTCAGATGTTCTGAAATTTTATCTCTATTATTTTATGACATCCCAAGTGTAAATATTTGCATTTCTCCTTTCCACAATGGATTCATGAGTAAAGACATTTTCACAGTATTCGATGTGAGGATAAACGTGAAAGATCTTCATTCCTAACACTGTTCAGACTCCTTTCTAGTTCAGCAGGACGCTAAATGTGCTTTAATTTGGGCTAAAAGTATAAAAGTCTGAACGGAAGGCTTGTTTTCTGTCTTCTTCTTTTCTCTCCTTTTTGGTCTCTATTTGATGAATAAGGAGGTTGTCCTGACAACCAGATTGTCTTAGAGAGCTACAGACAATATCCACTGATGTGTCACTTCACTGTTAACATGAATTAGTTTCAAGGTCTTTGCCAAACCCCCAGTTGGCTGTGGCACAGAGCCAGTTTCTGCTGGCGGTTTCTTCCGGGTAAAGGAGAGTTTTTTCTCTCCACTGTTGCCGTATGCATGCTCAGTAGGAGGGATTGCTGTAAAGACAACGACACGATGCAGGCGATTATCCACTGTCACTTCAGGCGTATCCAGGAGGAGTGAATGATGTGGGTCAATGACTCAGCACAATCTGTTGGGTTCCCTTAGACAGAACACTTTTTTTCTCTTATAGTCTGTGTAAAACCAAATTTCTCCCACTTTACAGTAAAACTGACAAAAATTCTAAACTGTTGGAATCAAAAACCGAAGTTAACTCGACATGATCAAACAGAGTTACACTGTTTGTGGCGGGCTGCCTTCAGACGTTAGCGGTGCCAGCTGCAGACGCTAAGACGCGTTCAGGGGGACCAGCTGTGGTGTTTGGCTAAAACCCAGTGTTCAGCAGAGGCCGCGGCGCTGGACTCCTGCTCCAGCTGATTCTAGTAGAAAGTGACAACTAAGACAGCAGTAAATGAAACGGACACTCATTCGGAAAGGAGGGATCCAGAACCAAACCTACAGCACTCCGACTGAAAGACAACGACTCTACCCACTGAGCCACAGTCGCCCCTGTTGAGGGAGAGCAAACTGAAGATGCTTTATTTATGCTGTTTACTGGTAATTAGAAAGAAATTGATGTGACATATGCTGCAGTCAAACTGTGATTTTGTTTTTCAGCGGTTAAACATGCAGCGGCAGCTCAGCAGATTGTCTTTTAATGGTCTCCACCCTGATCTGCATTTGTAAAACTGGTAGGAGTCTGTCTGTCTGTCTGTCTGTCTGTCTGTCTGTCTGTCTGTCTGTCTGTCTGTCTCTCTGTCTCTCTGTCTCTCTGTCTCTCTGTCCAGCATGCCCTAGCAGCTAGGTAATCTAGCTAGATAGATACTTGTCTAATCTAATCTGCCTAGACAAATCCACTTTTTTTCCCACTGTCTGAAGTTAAATCAGACTAGATCTCTCATTTTATAGTATTATCAAGTACCCATGTTACCTTCAGTTGTTATAAAAATGCCATATATATCAAAAATGACTTAAAAGACATCTACTTTGTAATTTAATGCCTTGAAATTGGGCCTCTGTCTCTTTAAAAAGAACTTCAGCTCTTTCTGAAGCTCCGCCTTCAGGAAGTCTTCGCAACATGGCTCCTCTATTAACCCTTTATCAAAGTTTACACCAAAGTTTTACTGAGAAGTAGCTCCTATAATGAGCTCAGCTGATGCTCAGTTCCACCAGATGTTTGCTAATTGCTGCTGGCTAGTCTGAAGGAGCTGAGTGGGGGAGTCAAAGTTGAGGGGCTGTTCTGTGAGGTGGAAGCTTGCAAGCTGCAGCTCTGAGGAGGAGCTGTGCCTTGAAGGCGGGGCTAGGTCCAACCAGATGTTTTGCACAGCTGAATGGTTGCCACGGAGATTAAAAGAATTCTCAAACATGCATGAAAGAATCAAAACAACACTGCAGGTATGTTTTTGGTGAGGGAATAAAATTCTCTCAGCAGTTTTATCAGTTCATAGAGATAATTTGTTAACATTTTACATGGTCCTCTTTATTTTTGTACATGAATGGTGCAAATAAAGATTCTTGTGAAGTAATTTGAATCGAGTGTAAAGGAAAATCAAAGAAACAGTTTCAGAAAGGTGGGAGGACAGACAGTACTTGGACACAGCAGAGTAGACTCATCAGTGTGAGTGACAGTGGAACAGGCCAGCTGCTGTCCCGCTGCATGGAGGAAGGAGGACGGGATGACTGCGTGTGCGTGTGTGTGCGTGTGGGTGTGTGTGTGTGTGTGTGTGCGTGTGTGTGTGTGTGTGTGTGTGTGTGTGTGTGTGTGTGTGTGTGTGTGTGTGTGTCTGTCTTTTTTGTGCATGCCTGCATGTTTGAGATTTGAAGTCACTGCGTCGCCTTCATCTCTTTGTGAGAGGCCCGTCTTTGTGGACGGCTCTCGCTGCAGGGCGGGTTGACAGGCTGTGAATGGCTGTCGTTGCCGTGCGGCGGCGGCCCACCGCGCGGAGTCAAACCCTCGGCAGCCCCTATTAGTGCGAGCAATGCACAGACATGACAGGACTCCGGGTGTGCGCATAAAAAGTGTGTATGTGTGTGCGTGTTTACTGGTTTGCTTGTTTCTCTCTCCCGTTTTTTTTGTTGTTTTTTTTTATCTTCAGCCATTCAGTCCTTCTCTTGACATTTTGGGAAAACTGCTCTTGTCACAAGGAAGAATTGCAGTGAAGAGAGGGATGGAAACACAGGAGGTCTGTGGAAGAATGTGTGAAGCTGTGTGTAGAAGAGAGGCCAGTTGGACGTTTTTGTCTGTGTTGCCACGTCAAATGCCAACCCCCGCCCTGTCCTCCCTGCTTTCCTTTTCAACTCTGACAGTGATTAATGATCCTCAGCTGTCAGGTACATTACTCACTGCTCCATCTCTCTCTTCTCTCCCCCCTCCACCCCTCGTTCCACCTCGTCTTATTTTTTTTCTGTTTCTTTAATTCATTTACAGTTTAAAATGAACATGTCACATGTTGATTTAAACAAATGTTTGCAATGAAAAGGAGGACAAGAAAAAAATCTTTTAGTCTACTGTGCCCTGAGGGTGTCCACAGTGTGACCCTAAATCACAGCTCAAAGAACAGCCTAGAAATTGGTTCATTCAAGAAAAGATATAGACATCTAGAAGCTTAAAATGGAAAATATGATGTCCAACACAAAGCATCCCAAGCCTGGAGAAATACAGAGGGTTGCGTCAGGAAGAGTGTCTGCCGTAAAACATTCGCTAAATCTGACATATGAGTCAAAAACATGATGTCCGACACGCCGGATCGGTTTGGAGCCCTGGGTTAACAACGACCGCCATCGGTGCTGGAGACCAACAGGGCATCAGAGGAAACTGGGTCACTGTTTGGTCACCAGAGAAGAAGAGGAGGAAGACAAGTAAGTCAGTAGAGAGAGGAGTGAAAAGGGAAGAACTGAAAATAAGAACTTTGAACGTTAGGACTGTGACAGGGAAAGCCAGAGAGTTGGCTGCCATGATGCAGAGGAGGAAGGCGGACATGTTGTGTGTTCAGGACACCAGGTGGAAAGGTAGCAAGGCTAGCAGGATTCAGTCTGCTCTGCCTCGGTGTGGATGAGGAGAGGAATGGTGCCGTACAGGAGGAGTCAGTCGGGAAAGATCTGGAGGTGAAAAGAGCAACAGGCAGGTTGAAGAGTCTGAAATTAAAATGGCGACAGCAAAAGTTGGGAGAAAACACCAGAGTCAGGTGGTGGTTCAACAATAACTGGATCTATTTTTTGAAAATGGTGTCTTCTGTTGAGTCTTCATCACCCAACAGATGTGTAATCACAATACAATACTTTGACCTTTTTGAATGCTGCCATTAAAAATGAACCAAAGTATGAAAAACCCAAAACTATTACAACCCTCAGAACGTTCTGGAACCTCAT